>NW_026525473.1:142500-152500 GCF_943737925.1 Anopheles nili | reverse complement strand
TTCGACCTGTTTTGGGGTTTTGCAGTTTTCCATGGGGTATTTTGTATGGGGAAAACCGACCCATGCCCGTATCTCCGTACCTAAGCGTCTGACGGTCTTGGACCCCTTTAGGTAAAAGTTGCATTTCGTCGAGCTGAACATTTCACTAGAACATCGCGAAACGATCCGACGACTCCTTCTGGGAGTTTTTGGGGTCCGAAGGTTTTCTGGGACTTAGTCTCTGGAGCAACATTTCTGAAGCTCGGCACGAGCAACCACGCACGTGTCTTATATCTCCGTAAGTAAGGGTCTGACGGTCTTGGACACCTTTAGCAAAAAGTTGCGTCTCATCGAATGGAACATTTCACTAGAACACCACGAAACGATCCGACCACTCCTTCGACCTGTTTTGGGGTTTTGCAGTTTTCCATGGGGTATTTTGTATGGGGAAAACCGACCCATGCCCGTATCTCCGTACCTAAGCGTCTGACGGTCTTGGACCCCTTTAGGTAAAAGTTGCATTCCGTCGAGCTGAACATTTCACTAGAACATCGCGAAACGATCCGACGCCTCCTTCTGTGAGTTTTTGGGGTCGGAAGGTTTTCTGGGACTTAGTCTCTGGAGCAACATTTCTGAAGCTCGGCACGAGCAACCACGCACGTGTCTTATATCTCCGTAAGTAAGGGTCTGACGGTCTTGGACACCTTTAGCAAAAAGTTGCGCCCTATCGAATGGAACATTTCACTAGAACACCACGAAACGATCCGACCACTCCTTCGACCTGTTTTGGGGTTTTGCAGTTTTCCATGGGGTATTTTGTATGGGGAAAACCGACCCATGCCCGTATCTCCGTACCTAAGCGTCTGACGGTCTTGGACCCCTTGAGGTAAAAGTTGCATTCCGTCGAGCTGAACATTTCACTAGAACATCGCGAAACGATCCGACGACTCCTTCTGGGAGTTTTTGGGGTCCGAAGGTTTTCTGGGACTTAGTCTCTGGAGCAACATTTCTGAAGCTCGGCACGAGCAACCACGCACGTGTCTTATATCTCCGTAAGTAAGGGTCTGACGGTCTTGGACACCTTTAGCAAAAAGTTGCGCCCTATCGAATGGAACATTTCACTAGAACACCACGAAACGATCCGACCACTCCTTCGACCTGTTTTGGGGTTTTGCAGTTTTCCATGGGGTATTTTGTATGGGGAAAACCGACCCATGCCCGTATCTCCGTACCTAAGCGTCTGACGGTCTTGGACCCCTTTAGGTAAAAGTTGCATACCGTCGAGCTGAACATTTCACTAGAACATCGCGAAACGACCCGAAGACTCCTTCTGGGAGTTTTTGGGGTCCGAAGGTTTTCTGGGACTTAGTCTCTGGAGCAACATTTCTGAAGCTCGGCACGAGCAACCACGCACGTGTCTTATATCTCCGTAAGTAAGGGTCTGACGGTCTTGGACACCTTTAGCAAAAAGTTGCGCCCTATCGAATGGAACATTTCACTAGAACACCACGAAACGATCCGACCACTCCTTCGACCTGTTTTGGGGTTTTGCAGTTTTCCATGGGGTATTTTGTATGGGGAAAACCGACCCATGCCCGTACTTCCGTACCTAAGCGTCTGACGGTCTTGGACCCCTTTAGGTAAAAGTTGCATACCGTCGAGCTGAACATTTCACTAGAACATCGCGAAACGATCCGAGGCCTCCTTCTGGGAGTTTTTGGGGTCCGAAGGTTTTCTGGGACTTAGTCTCTGGAGCAACATTTCTGAAGCTCGGCACGAGCAACCACGCACGTGTCTTATATCTCCGTAAGTAAGGGTCTGACGGTCTTGGACACTTTTAGCAAAAAGTTGCGCCCTATCGAATGGAACATTTCACTAGAACACCACGAAGCGATCCGACCACTCCTTCGACCTGTTTTGGGGTTTTGCAGTTTTCCATGGGGTATTTTGTATGGGGAAAACCGACCCATGCCCGTATCTCCGTACCTAAGCGTCTGACGGTCTTGGACCCCTTTAGGTAAAAGTTGCATTTCGTCGAGCTGAACATTTCACTAGAACATCGCGAAACGATCCGACGACTCCTTCTGGGAGTTTTTGGGGTCCGAAGGTTTTCTGGGACTTAGTCTCTGGAGCAACATTTCTGAAGCTCGGCACGAGCAACCACGCACGTGTCTTATATCTCCGTAAGTAAGGGTCTGACGGTCTTGGACACCTTTAGCAAAAAGTTGCGTATAACCATCCTCGTCAATACTCTCGAACACTGTAACTCGATCCGACCACTCCTTGGTACACTTTTGTGGGTTGCCAGTTTCGGTTGGGACTTAGTCTCTGGAGACCAAATTCTGAAGCTCGGCGTGGGTACCGACTTTTCGTGCACGTCAGAGGGCCTCGACCGCCCCGAGAACCCGACCTTCAGGATTTTGGCCATTTTCGGGGGTGCACAAAAGTGTTCGTAATCATCCTCGGATTGTACTTTTCATCATCTAGGGGCACCGTAGGGACCGAAAAAAGTGGTTTCGCATGATAGTCCACCTCGACCCATGTCGACCCTTGCGCGACCCCGACCTTCAGGATTTTGCTCTACGGAAGGGGGTGCACAAAAGTGTTCGTAATCAACCTCGGATTGTACTTTTCATCATCTAGGGGCACCGTAGGGACCGAAAAAAGTGGTTTCGCATGATAGTCCACCTCGACCCATGTCGACCCTTGCGCGACCCCGACCTTCAGGATTTTGCTCTACGGAAGGGGGTGCACACTTGTGCGACCCCGACCTTCAGGATTTTGCTCTACGGAAGGGGGTGCACAAAAGTGTTCGTAATCAACCTCGGATTGTACTTTTCATCATCTAGGGGCACCGTAGGGACCGAAAAAAGTGGTTTCGCATGATAGTCCACCTCGACCCATGTCGACCCTTGCGCGACCCCGACCTTCAGGATTTTGCTCTACGGAAGGGGTCTACCCTTGCGCGACCCCGACCTTCAGGATTTTGCTCTACGGAAGGGGGTGCACAAAAGTGTTCGTAATCAACCTCGGATTGTACTTTTCATCATCTAGGGGCACCGTAGGGACCGAAAAAAGTGGTTTCGCATGATAGTCCACCTCGACCCATGTCGACCCTTGCGCGACCCCGACCTTCAGGATTTTGCTCTACGGAAGGGGGTGCACAAAAGTGTTCGTAATCAACCTCGGATTGTACTTTTCATCATCTAGGGGCACCGTAGGGACCGAAAAAAGTGGTTTCGCATGATAGTCCACCTCGACCCATGTCGCCCCTTGCGCGACCCCGACCTTCAGGATTTTGCTCTACGGAAGGGGGTGCACAAAAGTGTTCGTAATCAACCTCGGATTGTACTTTTCATCATCTAGGGGCACCGTAGGGACCGAAAAAAGTGGTTTCGCATGATAGTCCACCTCGACCCATGTCGACCCTTGCGCGACCCCGACCTTCAGGATTTTGCTCTACGGAAGGGGTCCTCTCTGTACAAGGTTTAGGGGTACATTTTCACCCAAAAACCACTATCGCTCAACCGAAAAAACTCCTCGACATGTGTCTTCTCTGTGAATTTGGCCCCGATCTGACGAGTAGTTTTCGAGATATGCCCCTCTGAAGGTACATATTGGGACTTAGCCGATTTTCACCTATTGCGGTGTCTATGGGGTGTTGGGAATCGCTCTACCGACCATCCGGTTGGAGATATCGATTCCCGGTCTTTGGCGCGTTTGCTCAACTCCGTAATGCCTACTTTTCGTCCATACACACAACACCTCGCAGAGTTCTCCTTCTGCCAGATATAGCGCGTGCCCCTTTGCTCGTGCACCGTTTTGGCCCGTTTTTCGCACATCGCTTTGAAACCATGCGTGCGACGGTTTTGCGTCCCAGGTACCGATGTTAGAACACCACTGTGGCTAACTTTCGTCCATATACGCCAAACTTCTCAGACACCTCCATCCGAGAGTATTTCGTGTTTTCCCATATATTGCATACTGCCAGGGGTTTTCTTCCATACAACTTTCAATGTTCTGTAAAACACCCGCGCATCGTCCGATTGGACTGAAACTGCTCCGGCGCGCTCTCTGCCGTGCTACAACTCTGCGCAAACCATCAAAACCTCGATGCCTGCGTGCGCACCTAGCCATCTGAACTCCGTACACTCTGGCTGAACAGGCCTCTTAGCCCGTTACAACATGGCTAACCCACTGGTAACCGGTAACCGTCACTCGTCCAATGTGGTCCATCACCCGTGCAAGCTGTTTCGCGTGCTTGCGCTTGCTCCGTGAGCAATCCCGCGTGCATTCGGTTGTCTTCCAACAGCGTGTTCGTCTCGCAACAATCTCCTCCGTGTGTACGCCTGGTGCTATGCAACAAGTTGAAATTTTTCGGGAAGTCAAGTTTTGGGACTTGTACTTTTTTTCAACATTAAATGCAGCTTTTCGCACACCATAGCAACTCGGGCTTCGACTTTCGGGACTTGGTGCTTTTCGCGGATCAAGCCCAATGGACTTGACCCGCTAAAGCTCACCTCCTCTCTATCGCTCCATTCGGGTAGCTATGGTGCACCCCAGCCGGTAGCGCACATGCACCCCATGTCTGGGGCACAAGCACACCACCCACTAGGACACACCACAGCAGCACACCCTTCTGCACATAGCACCACGTGTGTGCAGCGTCGCCTTACCCAAGCGACTTGCGGCACCTTGCAGGAGCAAGCTCCCACAGGTGGCGCGCAGCCGGTGTGTGACTCTCGCACACTCCCGACTAGGTGGTACCATCATCACCATGGCACGCACCCAGGCACCTGCACCTGCTGCAGGTACCTTACGCACACGCGTGATGACCCCCGCGTGTGGAGGGCCGGTGGATTCCCGGTGGGTGCAAGTCACTCTACTCCGAGCCCTGGAACACCTTCCCAGGGTGTTTTCCATGTACCACTAACCCTTGGTTGGACACCTCTTGGCTACTTGACCCCTTTCCCGGTGGGTGCAATTCACCGTGCGGAACCTTTCGGCCGCTCTCCCTAGGACTGTGTTGCAGGCAAGCACAGTGGTTCCGCGACCTAGAGACAGCGGCATCCCTTGTTACTGCAACTCCGAGCCCTGGGACACCTTCCCTGGGTGTTTTCCATGTACCACTAGCCTCTGGTTGACCATCGGTGGAGGTACTTGATTTCACCCAAAACCACCCTAGGTCACCGTTCCGACCGCCCAGCTACCGTTAAAACGCCTCCGGACACCAGGACACACCTTCCCGGTACCAGAACCAGTCGTAGTTCCCGTCACCCAAATTTCATACAACCGTCACCCACGGGTCGAAACACCTTGCCACTACATGAGTCTAGTATTGGGTCCTAGGGTCTCTTTTCGACAACTCCCGACCTCCCTGATATCGAATCGTCAGTTTACATGAGGAGGCTAAACTTTCTATGACGACTCAGTACAACCATACCTCCCTATAATAGTGAAATGTCAAATTCTAGGGCTTTTTGGCCATGGAAAATTCTGAAGCTCGGCACGAGCAAACATGACCCATGCTTGTATCTCCGAAACTATGAGTCTGACAGTTTTGCACCCTTCTGCGGAAAGTTGTGTCTCGTTAAGCCTAAAAAGTCAGTAGAACATCGCGAAACGATCCGACCACTCCTTCGACCTGTTTTTGGGTTTTGCAGTTTTCCATGGGGTATTTTGTATGGGGAAAACCGACCCATGCCCGTATCTCCGTACCTAAGCGTCTGACGGTCTTGGACCCCTTTAGGTAAAAGTTGCATTCCGTCGAGCTGAACATTTCACTAGAACATCGCGAAACGATCCGACGACTCCTTCTGGGAGTTTTTGGGGTCGGAAGGTTTTCTGGGACTTAGTCTCTGGAGCAACATTTCTGAAGCTCGGCACGGGCAACCACGCACGTGTCTTATATCTCCGTAAGTAAGGGTCTGACGGTCTTGGACACCTTTAGCAAAAAGTTGCGCCCTATCGAATGGAACATTTCACTAGAACACCACGAAACGATCCGACCACTCCTTCGACCTGTTTTTGGGTTTTGCAGTTTTCCATGGGGTATTTTGTATGGGGAAAACCGACCCATGCCCGTATCTCCGTACCTAAGCGTCTGACGGTCTTGGACCCCTTTAGGTAAAAGTTGCATTCCGTCGAGGTGAACATTTCACTAGAACATCGCGAAACGATCCGACGACTCCTTCTGGGAGTTTTTGGGGTCCGAAGGTTTTCTGGGACTTAGTCTCTGGAGCAACATTTCTGAAGCTCGGCACGGGCAACCACGCACGTGTCTTATATCTCCGTAAGTAAGGGTCTGACGGTCTTGGACACCTTTAGCAAAAAGTTGCGCCCTATCGAATGGAACATTTCACTAGAACACCACGAAACGATCCGACCACTCCTTCGACCTGTTTTTGGGTTTTGCAGTTTTCCATGGGGTATTTTGTATGGGGAAAACCGACCCATGCCCGTATCTCCGTACCTAAGCGTCTGACGGTCTTGGACCCCTTTAGGTAAAAGTTGCATTCCATCGAGCTGAACATTTCACTAGAACATCGCGAAACGATCCGACGCCTCCTTCTGGGAGTTTTTGGGGTCGGAAGGTTTTCTGGGACTTAGTCTCTGGAGCAACATTTCTGAAGCTCGGCACGGGCAACCACGCACGTGTCTTATATCTCCGTAAGTAAGGGTCTGACGGTCTTGGACACCTTTAGCAAAAAGTTGCGCCCTATCGAATGGAACATTTCACTAGAACACCACGAAACGATCCGACCACTCCTTCGACCTGTTTTTGGGTTTTGCAGTTTTCCATGGGGTATTTTGTATGGGGAAAACCGACCCATGCCCGTATCTCCGTACCTAAGCGTCTGACGGTCTTGGACCCCTTGAGGTAAAAGTTGCATTCCGTCGAGCTGAACATTTCACTAGAACATCGCGAAACGATCCGACGCCTCCTTCTGGGAGTTTTTGGGGTCCGAAGGTTTTCTGGGACTTAGTCTCTGGAGCAACATTTCTGAAGCTCGGCACGAGCAACCACGCACGTGTCTTATATCTCCGTAAGTAAGTGTCTGACGGTCTTGGACACCTTTAGCAAAAAGTTGCGCCCTATCGAATGGAACATTTCACTAGAACACCACGAAACGATCCGACCACTCCTTCGACCTGTTTTGGGGTTTTGCAGTTTTCCATGGGGTATTTTGTATGGGGAAAACCGACCCATGCCCGTATCTCCGTACCTAAGCGTCTGACGGTCTTGGACCCCTTTAGGTAAAAGTTGCATTCCGTCGAGCTGAACATTTCACTAGAACATCGCGAAACGATCCGACCACTCCTTCTGGGAGTTTTTGGGGTCGGAAGGTTTTCTGGGACTTAGTCTCTGGAGCAACATTTCTGAAGCTCGGCACGAGCAACCACGCACGTGTCTTATATCTCCGTAAGTAAGGGTCTGACGGTCTTGGACACCTTTAGCAAAAAGTTGCGTATAACCATCCTCGTCAATACTCTCGAACACTGTAACTCGATCCGACCACTCCTTGGTACACTTTTGTGGGTTGCCAGTTTCGGTTGGGACTTAGTCTCTGGAGACCAAATTCTGAAGCTCGGCGTGGGTACCGACTTTTCGTGTACGTCCGAGGGCCTCGACCGCACCGAGAACCCGGACCTTCAGGATTTTGGCCATTTTTGGGGGTGCACAAAAGTGTTCGTAATCAACCTCGGATTGTACTTTTCATCATCTAGGGGCACCGTAGGGACCGAAAAAAGTGGTTTCGCATGATAGTCCACCTCGACCCATGTCGACCCTTGCGCGACCCCGACCTTCAGGATTTTGCTCTACGGAAGGGGGTGCACAAAAGTGTTCGTAATCAACCTCGGATTGTACTTTTCATCATCTAGGGGCACCGTAGGGACCGAAAAAAGTGGTTTCGCATGATAGTCCACCTCGACCCATGTCGACCCTTGCTCGACCCCGACCTTCAGGATTTTGCTCTACGGAAGGGGGTCTACTTGTGCGCAACCCCGACCTTCAGGATTTTGCTCTACGGAAGGGGGTGCACAAAAGTGTTCGTAATCAACCTCGGATTGTACTTTTCATCATCTAGGGGCACCGTAGGGACCGAAAAAAGTGGTTTCGCATGATAGTCCACCTCGACCCATGTCGACCCTTGCGCGACCCCGACCTTCAGGATTTTGCTCTACGGAAGGGGGTGCACACTTGTGCGACCCCGACCTTCAGGATTTTGCTCTACGGAAGGGGGTCGACTTGTGCGCAACCCCGACCTTCAGGATTTTGCTCTACGGAAGGGGGTGCACAAAAGTGTTCGTAATCAACCTCGGATTGTACTTTTCATCATCTAGGGGCACCGTAGGGACCGAAAAAAGTGGTTTCGCATGATAGTCCACCTCGACCCATGTCGACCCTTGCGCGACCCCGACCTTCAGGATTTTGCTCTACGGAAGGGGGTCTACTTGTGCGCAACCCCGACCTTCAGGATTTTGCTCTACGGAAGGGGGTGCACAAAAGTGTTCGTAATCAACCTCGGATTGTACTTTTCATCATCTAGGGGCACCGTAGGGACCGAAAAAAGTGGTTTCGCATGATAGTCCACCTCGACCCATGTCGACCCTTGCGCGACCCCGACCTTCAGGATTTTGCTCTACGGAAGGGGGTGCACAAAAGTGTTCGTAATCAACCTCGGATTGTACTTTTCATCATCTAGGGGCACCGTAGGGACCGAAAAAAGTGGTTTCGCATGATAGTCCACCTCGACCCATGTCGACCCTTGCGCGACCCCGACCTTCAGGATTTTGCTCTACGGAAGGGGGTCTACTTGTGCGCAACCCCGACCTTCAGGATTTTGCTCTACGGAAGGGGGTGCACAAAAGTGTTCGTAATCAACCTCGGATTGTACTTTTCATCATCTAGGGGCACCGTAGGGACCGAAAAAAGTGGTTTCGCATGATAGTCCACCTCGACCCATGTCGACCCTTGCGCGACCCCGACCTTCAGGATTTTGCTCTACGGAAGGGGGTGCACACTTGTGCGACCCCGACCTTCAGGATTTTGCTCTACGGAAGGGGGTGCACAAAAGTGTTCGTAATCAACCTCGGATTGTACTTTTCATCATCTAGGGGCACCGTAGGGACCGAAAAAAGTGGTTTCGCATGATAGTCCACCTCGACCCATGTCGACCCTTGCGCGACCCCGACCTTCAGGATTTTGCTCTACGGAAGGGGTCCTCTCTGTACAAGGTTTAGGGGTACATTTTCACCCAAAAACCACTATCGCTCAACCGAAACAACTCCTCGACATGTGTCTTCTCTGTGAATTTGGCCCCGATCTGACGAGTAGTTTTCGAGATATGCCCCTCTGAAGGTACATATTGGGACTTAGCCGATTTTCACCCATTGCGGTGTCTATGGGGTGTTGGGAATCGCTCTACCGACCAGCCGGTTGGAGATATCGATTCCCGGTCTTCGGCGCGTTTGCTCAACTCCGTAATGCCTACTTTTCGTCCATACACACAACACCTCGCAGAGTTCTCCTTCTGCCAGATATAGCGCGTGCCCCTTTGTTCGTGCACCATTTTGGCCCGTTTTTCGCACATTGCCTCGAAACCATGCGTCCGACGGTTTTGCGTCCCAAGTAGTGATGTTAGAACATCACCGTGGCTAACTTTCGTCCATATACGCCAAACTTCTCAGACACCTCCATCCGAGAGTATTTCGTGTTTTCCCATATATTGCATATTTCCAGGGGTTTTCTTCCATACAACTTTCAATGTTCTGTAAAACACCCGCGCATCGTCCGATTGGACTGAAACTGCTCCGGCGCGCTCTCTGCCGTGCTACAACTCTGCGCAAACCATCAAAACCTCGATGCCTGCGTGCGCACCTAGCCATCTGAACTCCGTACACTCTGGCTTAACAGGCCTCTTAGCCCGTTACAACATGGCTAACCCACTGGTAACCGGTAACCGTCACTCGTCCAATGTGGTCCATCACCCGTGCAAGCTGTTTCGCGTGCTTGCGC
>NW_026525473.1:122500-132500 GCF_943737925.1 Anopheles nili | reverse complement strand
TTGGGGTCCGAAGGTTTTCTGGGACTTAGTCTCTGGAGCAACATTTCTGAAGCTCGGCACGAGCAACCACGCACGTGTCTTATATCTCCGTAAGTAAGGGTCTGACGGTCTTGGACACCTTTAGCAAAAAGTTGCGTCTCATCGAATGGAACATTTCACTAGAACACCACGAAACGATCCGACCACTCCTTCGACCTGTTTTGGGGTT
This sequence comes from Anopheles nili, assembly GCF_943737925.1. NCBI lineage: Eukaryota > Metazoa > Arthropoda > Insecta > Diptera > Culicidae > Anopheles > Anopheles nili. Next base: position 132,292 of record NW_026525473.1, on the reverse strand, counting down.
TTGCAGTTTTCCATGGGGTATTTTGTATGGGGAAAACCGACCCATGCCCGTATCTCCGTACCTAAGCGTCTGACGGTCTTGGACCCCTTTAGGTAAAAGTTGCATTCCGTCGAGCTGAACATTTCACTAGAACATCGCGAAACGATCCGACGCCTCCTTCTGTGAGTTTTTGGGGTCGGAAGGTTTTCTGGGACTTAGTCTCTGGAGCAACATTTCTGAAGCTCGGCACGAGCAACCACGCACGTGTCTTATATCTCCGTAAGTAAGGGTCTGACGGTCTTGGACACCTTTAGCAAAAAGTTGCGTCTCATCGAATGGAACATTTCACTAGAACACCACGAAACGATCCGACCACTCCTTCGACCTGTTTTGGGGTTTTGCAGTTTTCCATGGGGTATTTTGTATGGGGAAAACCGACCCATGCCCGTATCTCCGTACCTAAGCGTCTGACGGTCTTGGACCCCTTTAGGTAAAAGTTGCATTCCGTCGAGCTGAACATTTCACTAGAACATCGCGAAACGATCCGACGCCTCCTTCTGGGAGTTTTTGGGGTCGGAAGGTTTTCTGGGACTTAGTCTCTGGAGCAACATTTCTGAAGCTCGGCACGAGCAACCACGCACGTGTCTTATATCTCCGTAAGTAAGTGTCTGACGGTCTTGGACACCTTTAGCAAAAAGTTGCGCCCTATCGAGTGGAACATTTCACAAGAACACCACGAAACGATCCGACCACTCCTTCGACCTGTTTTGGGGTTTTGCAGTTTTCCATGGGGTATTTTGTATGGGGAAAACCGACCCATGCCCGTATCTCCGTACCTAAGCGTCTGATGGTCTTGGACCCCTTAAGGTAAAAGTTGCATTTCGTCGAGCTGAACATTTCACTAGAACATCGCGAAACGATCCGACGACTCCTTCTGGGAGTTTTTGGGGTCCGAAGGTTTTCTGGGACTTAGTCTCTGGAGCAACATTTCTGAAGCTCGGCACGAGCAACCACGCACGTGTCTTATATCTCCGTAAGTAAGTGTCTGACGGTCTTGGACACCTTTAGCAAAAAGTTGCGCCCTATCGAATGGAACATTTCACTAGAACACCACGAAACGATCCGACCACTCCTTCGACCTGTTTTGGGGTTTTGCAGTTTTCCATGGGGTATTTTGTATGGGGAAAACCGACCCATGCCCGTATCTCCGTATCTAAGCGTCTGACGGTCTTGGACCCCTTTAGGTAAAAGTTGCATTTCGTCAAGCTGAACATTTCACTAGAACATCGCGAAACGATCCGACGACTCCTTCTGGGAGTTTTTGGGGTCCGAAGGTTTTCTGGGACTTAGTCTCTGGAGCAACATTTCTGAAGCTCGGCACGAGCAACCACGCACGTGTCTTATATCTCCGTAAGTAAGGGTCTGACGGTCTTGGACACCTTTAGCAAAAAGTTGCGTCTCATCGAATGGAACATTTCACTAGAACACCACGAAACGATCCGACCACTCCTTCGACCTGTTTTGGGGTTTTGCAGTTTTCCATGGGGTATTTTGTATGGGGAAAACCGACCCATGCCCGTATCTCCGTACCTAAGCGTCTGACGGTCTTGGACCCCTTTAGGTAAAAGTTGCATTCCGTCGAGCTGAACATTTCACTAGAACATCGCGAAACGATCCGACGCCTCCTTCTGGGAGTTTTTGGGGTCGGAAGGTTTTCTGGGACTTAGTCTCTGGAGCAACATTTCTGAAGCTCGGCACGAGCAACCACGCACGTGTCTTATATCTCCGTAAGTAAGTGTCTGACGGTCTTGGACACCTTTAGCAAAAAGTTGCGCCCTATCGAGTGGAACATTTCACAAGAACACCACGAAACGATCCGACCACTCCTTCGACCTGTTTTGGGGTTTTGCAGTTTTCCATGGGGTATTTTGTATGGGGAAAACCGACCCATGCCCGTATCTCCGTACCTAAGCGTCTGATGGTCTTGGACCCCTTAAGGTAAAAGTTGCATTTCGTCGAGCTGAACATTTCACTAGAACATCGCGAAACGATCCGACGACTCCTTCTGGGAGTTTTTGGGGTCCGAAGGTTTTCTGGGACTTAGTCTCTGGAGCAACATTTCTGAAGCTCGGCACGAGCAACCACGCACGTGTCTTATATCTCCGTAAGTAAGTGTCTGACGGTCTTGGACACCTTTAGCAAAAAGTTGCGCCCTATCGAATGGAACATTTCACTAGAACACCACGAAACGATCCGACCACTCCTTCGACCTGTTTTGGGGTTTTGCAGTTTTCCATGGGGTATTTTGTATGGGGAAAACCGACCCATGCCCGTATCTCCGTATCTAAGCGTCTGACGGTCTTGGACCCCTTTAGGTAAAAGTTGCATTTCGTCAAGCTGAACATTTCACTAGAACATCGCGAAACGATCCGACGACTCCTTCTGGGAGTTTTTGGGGTCCGAAGGTTTTCTGGGACTTAGTCTCTGGAGCAACATTTCTGAAGCTCGGCACGAGCAACCACGCACGTGTCTTATATCTCCGTAAGTAAGGGTCTGACGGTCTTGGACACCTTTAGCAAAAAGTTGCGCCCTATCGGATGGAACATTTCACTAGAACACCACGAAACGATCCGACCACTCCTTCGACCTGTTTTGGGGTTTTGCAGTTTTCCATGGGGTATTTTGTATGGGGAAAACCGACCCATGCCCGTATCTCCGTACCTAAGCGTCTGACGGTCTTGGACCCCTTTAGGTAAAAGTTGCATTCCGTCGAGCTGAACATTTCACTAGAACATCGCGAAACGATCCGACGACTCCTTCTGGGAGTTTTTGGGGTCCGAAGGTTTTCTGGGACTTAGTCTCTGGAGCAACATTTCTGAAGCTCGGCACGAGCAACCACGCACGTGTCTTATATCTCCGTAAGTAAGGGTCTGACGGTCTTGGACACCTTTAGCAAAAAGTTGCGCCCTATCGGATGGAACATTTCACTAGAACACCACGAAACGATCCGACCACTCCTTCGACCTGTTTTGGGGTTTTGCAGTTTTCCATGGGGTATTTTGTATGGGGAAAACCGACCCATGCCCGTATCTCCGTACCTAAGCGTCTGACGGTCTTGGACCCCTTTAGGTAAAAGTTGCATTCCGTCGAGCTGAACATTTCACTAGAACATCGCGAAACGATCCGACGACTCCTTCTGGGAGTTTTTGGGGTCCGAAGGTTTTCTGGGACTTAGTCTCTGGAGCAACATTTCTGAAGCTCGGCACGAGCAACCACGCACGTGTCTTATATCTCCGTAAGTAAGGGTCTGACGGTCTTGGACACCTTTAGCAAAAAGTTGCGCCCTATCGAATGGAACATTTCACTAGAACACCACGAAACGATCCGACCACTCCTTCGACCTGTTTTGGGGTTTTGCAGTTTTCCATGGGGTATTTTGTATGGGGAAAACCGACCCATGCCCGTATCTCCGTACCTAAGCGTCTGACGGTCTTGGACCCCTTTAGGTAAAAGTTGCATTCCGTCGAGCTGAACATTTCACTAGAACATCGCGAAACGATCCGACGACTCCTTCTGGGAGTTTTTGGGGTCGGAAGGTTTTCTCGGACTTAGTCTCTGGAGCAAAATTTCTGAAGCTCGGCACGAGCAACCACGCACGTGTCTTATATCTCCGTAAGTAAGGGTCTGACGGTCTTGGACACCTTAAGAAAAAAGCTGCGCCCTATCGAATGGAACATTTCACTAGAACACCACGAAACGATCCGACCACTCCTTCGACCTGTTTTGGGGTTTTGCAGTTTTCCATGGGGTATTTTGTATGGGGAAAACCGACCCATGCCCGTATCTCCGTACCTAAGCGTCTGACGGTCTTGGACCCCTTTAGGTAAAAGTTGCATTCCGTCGAGCTGAACATTTCACTAGAACATCGCGAAACGATCCGACGACTCCTTCTGGGAGTTTTTGGGGTCCGAAGGTTTTCTGGGACTTAGTCTCTGGAGCAACATTTCTGAAGCTCGGCACGAGCAACCACGCACGTGTCTTATATCTCCGTAAGTAAGGGTCTGACGGTCTTGGACACCTTTAGCAAAAAGTTGCGCCCTATCGGATGGAACATTTCACTAGAACACCACGAAACGATCCGACCACTCCTTCGACCTGTTTTGGGGTTTTGCAGTTTTCCATGGGGTATTTTGTATGGGGAAAACCGACCCATGCCCGTATCTCCGTACCTAAGCGTCTGACGGTCTTGGACCCCTTTAGGTAAAAGTTGCATTCCGTCGAGCTGAACATTTCACTAGAACATCGCGAAACGATCCGACGACTCCTTCTGGGAGTTTTTGGGGTCCGAAGGTTTTCTGGGACTTAGTCTCTGGAGCAACATTTCTGAAGCTCGGCACGAGCAACCACGCACGTGTCTTATATCTCCGTAAGTAAGGGTCTGACGGTCTTGGACACCTTTAGCAAAAAGTTGCGCCCTATCGAATGGAACATTTCACTAGAACACCACGAAACGATCCGACCACTCCTTCGACCTGTTTTGGGGTTTTGCAGTTTTCCATGGGGTATTTTGTATGGGGAAAACCGACCCATGCCCGTATCTCCGTACCTAAGCGTCTGACGGTCTTGGACCCCTTTAGGTAAAAGTTGCATTCCGTCGAGCTGAACATTTCACTAGAACATCGCGAAACGATCCGACGACTCCTTCTGGGAGTTTTTGGGGTCGGAAGGTTTTCTCGGACTTAGTCTCTGGAGCAAAATTTCTGAAGCTCGGCACGAGCAACCACGCACGTGTCTTATATCTCCGTAAGTAAGGGTCTGACGGTCTTGGACACCTTAAGAAAAAAGCTGCGCCCTATCGAATGGAACATTTCACTAGAACACCACGAAACGATCCGACCACTCCTTCGACCTGTTTTGGGGTTTTGCAGTTTTCCATGGGGTATTTTGTATGGGGAAAACCGACCCATGCCCGTATCTCCGTACCTAAGCGTCTGACGGTCTTGGACCCCTTTAGGTAAAAGTTGCATTCCGTCGAGCTGAACATTTCACTAGAACATCGCGAAACGATCCGACGACTCCTTCTGGGAGTTTTTGGGGTCCGAAGGTTTTCTGGGACTTAGTCTCTGGAGCAACATTTCTGAAGCTCGGCACGAGCAACCACGCACGTGTCTTATATCTCCGTAAGTAAGGGTCTGACGGTCTTGGACACCTTTAGCAAAAAGTTGCGCCCTATCGAATGGAACATTTCACTAGAACACCACGAAACGATCCGACCACTCCTTCGACCTGTTTTGGGGTTTTGCAGTTTTCCATGGGGTATTTTGTATGGGGAAAACCGACCCATGCCCGTATCTCCGTATCTAAGCGTCTGACGGTCTTGGACCCCTTTAGGTAAAAGTTGCATTTCGTCAAGCTGAACATTTCACTAGAACATCGCGAAACGATCCGACGACTCCTTCTGGGAGTTTTTGGGGTCCGAAGGTTTTCTGGGACTTAGTCTCTGGAGCAACATTTCTGAAGCTCGGCACGAGCAACCACGCACGTGTCTTATATCTCCGTAAGTAAGGGTCTGACGGTCTTGGACACCTTTAGCAAAAAGTTGCGCCCTATCGGATGGAACATTTCACTAGAACACCACGAAACGATCCGACCACTCCTTCGACCTGTTTTGGGGTTTTGCAGTTTTCCATGGGGTATTTTGTATGGGGAAAACCGACCCATGCCCGTATCTCCGTACCTAAGCGTCTGACGGTCTTGGACCCCTTTAGGTAAAAGTTGCATTCCGTCGAGCTGAACATTTCACTAGAACATCGCGAAACGATCCGACGACTCCTTCTGGGAGTTTTTGGGGTCCGAAGGTTTTCTGGGACTTAGTCTCTGGAGCAACATTTCTGAAGCTCGGCACGAGCAACCACGCACGTGTCTTATATCTCCGTAAGTAAGGGTCTGACGGTCTTGGACACCTTTAGCAAAAAGTTGCGCCCTATCGGATGGAACATTTCACTAGAACACCACGAAACGATCCGACCACTCCTTCGACCTGTTTTGGGGTTTTGCAGTTTTCCATGGGGTATTTTGTATGGGGAAAACCGACCCATGCCCGTATCTCCGTACCTAAGCGTCTGACGGTCTTGGACCCCTTTAGGTAAAAGTTGCATTCCGTCGAGCTGAACATTTCACTAGAACATCGCGAAACGATCCGACGCCTCCTTCTGGGAGTTTTTGGGGTCGGAAGGTTTTCTGGGACTTAGTCTCTGGAGCAACATTTCTGAAGCTCGGCACGAGCAACCACGCACGTGTCTTATATCTCCGTAAGTAAGTGTCTGACGGTCTTGGACACCTTTAGCAAAAAGTTGCGCCCTATCGAATGGAACATTTCACTAGAACACCACGAAACGATCCGACCACTCCTTCGACCTGTTTTGGGGTTTTGCAGTTTTCCATGGGGTATTTTGTATGGGGAAAACCGACCCATGCCCGTATCTCCGTACCTAAGCGTCTGACGGTCTTGGACCCCTTTAGGTAAAAGTTGCATTTCGTCGAGCTGAACATTTCACTAGAACATCGCGAAACGATCCGACGACTCCTTCTGGGAGTTTTTGGGGTCCGAAGGTTTTCTGGGACTTAGTCTCTGGAGCAACATTTCTGAAGCTCGGCACGAGCAACCACGCACGTGTCTTATATCTCCGTAAGTAAGGGTCTGACGGTCTTGGACACCTTTAGCAAAAAGTTGCGTCTCATCGAATGGAACATTTCACTAGAACACCACGAAACGATCCGACCACTCCTTCGACCTGTTTTGGGGTTTTGCAGTTTTCCATGGGGTATTTTGTATGGGGAAAACCGACCCATGCCCGTATCTCCGTACCTAAGCGTCTGACGGTCTTGGACCCCTTTAGGTAAAAGTTGCATTCCGTCGAGCTGAACATTTCACTAGAACATCGCGAAACGATCCGACGCCTCCTTCTGTGAGTTTTTGGGGTCGGAAGGTTTTCTGGGACTTAGTCTCTGGAGCAACATTTCTGAAGCTCGGCACGAGCAACCACGCACGTGTCTTATATCTCCGTAAGTAAGTGTCTGACGGTCTTGGACACCTTTAGCAAAAAGTTGCGCCCTATCGAATGGAACATTTCACTAGAACACCACGAAACGATCCGACCACTCCTTCGACCTGTTTTGGGGTTTTGCAGTTTTCCATGGGGTATTTTGTATGGGGAAAACCGACCCATGCCCGTATCTCCGTACCTAAGCGTCTGACGGTCTTGGACCCCTTTAGGTAAAAGTTGCATTCCGTCGAGCTGAACATTTCACTAGAACATCGCGAAACGATCCGACGCCTCCTTCTGGGAGTTTTTGGGGTCGGAAGGTTTTCTGGGACTTAGTCTCTGGAGCAACATTTCTGAAGCTCGGCACGAGCAACCACGCACGTGTCTTATATCTCCGTAAGTAAGTGTCTGACGGTCTTGGACACCTTTAGCAAAAAGTTGCGCCCTATCGAGTGGAACATTTCACAAGAACACCACGAAACGATCCGACCACTCCTTCGACCTGTTTTGGGGTTTTGCAGTTTTCCATGGGGTATTTTGTATGGGGAAAACCGACCCATGCCCGTATCTCCGTACCTAAGCGTCTGATGGTCTTGGACCCCTTAAGGTAAAAGTTGCATTTCGTCGAGCTGAACATTTCACTAGAACATCGCGAAACGATCCGACGACTCCTTCTGGGAGTTTTTGGGGTCCGAAGGTTTTCTGGGACTTAGTCTCTGGAGCAACATTTCTGAAGCTCGGCACGAGCAACCACGCACGTGTCTTATATCTCCGTAAGTAAGTGTCTGACGGTCTTGGACACCTTTAGCAAAAAGTTGCGTATAACCATCCTCGTCAATACTCTCGAACACTGTAACTCGATCCGACCACTCCTTGGTACACTTTTGTGGGTTACCAGTTTCGGTTGGGACTTAGTCTCTGGAGACCAAATTCTGAAGCTCGGCGTGGGTACCGGTTTTTCGTGCACGTCAGAGGGCCTCGACCGCCCCGAGAACCCGACCTACAGGATTTTGGCCATTTTTGGGGGTGCACAAAAGTGTTCGTAATCAACCTCGGATTGTACTTTTCATCATCTAGGGGCACCGTAGGGACCGAAAAAAGTGGTTTCGCATGATAGTCCACCTCGACCCATGTCGACCCTTGCGCGACCCCGACCTTCAGGATTTTGCTCTACGGAAGGGGGTGCACACTTGTGCGACCCCGACCTTCAGGATTTTGCTCTACGGAAGGGGGTGCACAAAAGTGTTCGTAATCAACCTCGGATTGTACTTTTCATCATCTAGGGGCACCGTAGGGACCGAAAAAAGTGGTTTCGCATGATAGTCCACCTCGACCCATGTCGACCCTTGCGCGACCCCGACCTTCAGGATTTTGCTCTACGGAAGGGGGTGCACACTTGCGCGACCCCGACCTTCAGGATTTTGCTCTACGGAAGGGGGTGCACAAAAGTGTTCGTAATCAACCTCGGATTGTACTTTTCATCATCTAGGGGCACCGTAGGGACCGAAAAAAGTGGTTTCGCATGATAGTCCACCTCGACCCATGTCGACCCTTGCGCGACCCCGACCTTCAGGATTTTGCTCTACGGAAGGGGGTCTACTTGTGCGCAACCCCGACCTTCAGGATTTTGCTCTACGGAAGGGGGTGCACAAAAGTGTTCGTAATCAACCTCGGATTGTACTTTTCATCATCTAGGGGCACCGTAGGGACCGAAAAAAGTGGTTTCGCATGATAGTCCACCTCGACCCATGTCGACCCTTGCGCGACCCCGACCTTCAGGATTTTGCTCTACGGAAGGGGGTGCACACTTGAGCGACCCCGACCTTCAGGATTTTGCTCTACGGAAGGGGGTGCACAAAAGTGTTCGTAATCAACCTCGGATTGTACTTTTCATCATCTAGGGGCACCGTAGGGACCGAAAAAAGTGGTTTCGCATGATAGTCCACCTCGACCCATGTCGACCCTTGCGCGACCCCGACCTTCAGGATTTTGCTCTACGGAAGGGGGTGCACACTTGCGCAACCCCGACCTTCAGGATTTTGCTCTACGGAAGGGGGTGCACAAAAGTGTTCGTAATCAACCTCGGATTGTACTTTTCATCATCTAGGGGCACCGTAGGGACCGAAAAAAGTGGTTTCGCATGATAGTCCACCTCGACCCATGTCGACCCTTGCGCGACCCCGACCTTCAGGATTTTGCTCTACGGAAGGGGGTCTACTTGTGCGCAACCCCGACCTTCAGGATTTTGCTCTACGGAAGGGGGTGCACAAAAGTGTTCGTAATCAACCTCGGATTGTACTTTTCATCATCTAGGGGCACCGTAGGGACCGAAAAAAGTGGTTTCGCATGATAGTCCACCTCGACCCATGTCGACCCTTGCGCGACCCCGACCTTCAGGATTTTGCTCTACGGAAGGGGGTGCACACTTGCGCGACCCCGACCTTCAGGATTTTGCTCTACGGAAGGGGGTGCACAAAAGTGTTCGTAATCAACCTCGGATTGTACTTTTCATCATCTAGGGGCACCGTAGGGACCGAAAAAAGTGGTTTCGCATGATAGTCCACCTCGACCCATGTCGACCCTTGCGCGACCCCGACCTTCAGGATTTTGCTCTACGGAAGGGGGTGCACACTTGTGCGACCCCGACCTTCAGGATTTTGCTCTACGGAAGGGGGTGCACAAAAGTGTTCGTAATCAACCTCGGATTGTACTTTTCATCATCTAGGGGCACCGTAGGGACCGAAAAAAGTGGTTTCGCATGATAGTC
>NW_026525473.1:65000-112500 GCF_943737925.1 Anopheles nili | reverse complement strand
TAGGGTCTCTTTTCGACAACTCCCGACCTCCCTGATATCGAATCGTCAGTTTACATGAGGAGGCTAAACTTTCTATGACGACTCAGTACAACCATACCTCCCTATAATAGTGAAATGTCAAATTCTAGGGCTTTTTGGCCATGGAAAATTCTGAAGCTCGGCACGAGCAAACATGACCCATGCTTGTATCTCCGAAACTATGAGTCTGACAGTTTTGCACCCTTCTGCGGAAAGTTGTGTCTCGGTAAGCCTAAAAAGTCAGTAGAACACCACGAAACGATCCGACCACTCCTTCGACCTGTTTTGGGGGTTTTGCAGTTTTCCATGGGGGTATTTTGTATGGGGAAAACCGACCCATGCCCGTATCTCCGTATCTAAGCGTCTGACGGTCTTGGACCCCTTTAGGTAAAAGTTGCATTTCGTCAAGCTGAACATTTCACTAGAACATCGCGAAACGATCCGACGACTCCTTCTGGGAGTTTTTGGGGTCCGAAGGTTTTCTGGGACTTAGTCTCTGGAGCAACATTTCTGAAGCTCGGCACGAGCAACCACGCACGTGTCTTATATCTCCGTAAGTAAGGGTCTGACGGTCTTGGACACCTTTAGCAAAAAGTTGCGCCCTATCGGATGGAACATTTCACTAGAACACCACGAAACGATCCGACCCACTCCTTCGACCTGTTTTGGGGTTTTGCAGTTTTCCATGGGGTATTTTGTATGGGGAAAACCGACCCATGCCCGTATCTCCGTACCTAAGCGTCTGACGGTCTTGGACCCCTTTAGGTAAAAGTTGCATTCCGTCGAGCTGAACATTTCACTAGAACATCGCGAAACGATCCGACGCCTCCTTCTGGGAGTTTTTGGGGTCGGAAGGTTTTCTGGGACTTAGTCTCTGGAGCAACATTTCTGAAGCTCGGCACGAGCAACCACGCACGTGTCTTATATCTCCGTAAGTAAGTGTCTGACGGTCTTGGACACCTTTAGCAAAAAGTTGCGCCCTATCGAATGGAACATTTCACTAGAACACCACGAAACGATCCGACCACTCCTTCGACCTGTTTTGGGGTTTTGCAGTTTTCCATGGGGTATTTTGTATGGGGAAAACCGACCCATGCCCGTATCTCCGTACCTAAGCGTCTGACGGTCTTGGACCCCTTTAGGTAAAAGTTGCATTTCGTCGAGCTGAACATTTCACTAGAACATCGCGAAACGATCCGACGACTCCTTCTGGGAGTTTTTGGGGTCCGAAGGTTTTCTGGGACTTAGTCTCTGGAGCAACATTTCTGAAGCTCGGCACGAGCAACCACGCACGTGTCTTATATCTCCGTAAGTAAGGGTCTGACGGTCTTGGACACCTTTAGCAAAAAGTTGCGTCTCATCGAATGGAACATTTCACTAGAACACCACGAAACGATCCGACCACTCCTTCGACCTGTTTTGGGGTTTTGCAGTTTTCCATGGGGTATTTTGTATGGGGAAAACCGACCCATGCCCGTATCTCCGTACCTAAGCGTCTGACGGTCTTGGACCCCTTTAGGTAAAAGTTGCATTCCGTCGAGCTGAACATTTCACTAGAACATCGCGAAACGATCCGACGCCTCCTTCTGTGAGTTTTTGGGTCGGAAGGTTTTCTGGGACTTAGTCTCTGGAGCAACATTTCTGAAGCTCGGCACGAGCAACCACGCACGTGTCTTATATCTCCGTAAGTAAGGGTCTGACGGTCTTGGACACCTTTAGCAAAAAGTTGCGTCTCATCGAATGGAACATTTCACTAGAACACCACGAAACGATCCGACCACTCCTTCGACCTGTTTTGGGGTTTTGCAGTTTTCCATGGGGTATTTTGTATGGGGAAAACCGACCCATGCCCGTATCTCCGTACCTAAGCGTCTGACGGTCTTGGACCCCTTTAGGTAAAAGTTGCATTCCGTCGAGCTGAACATTTCACTCGAACATCGCGAAACGATCCGACGCCTCCTTCTGGGAGTTTTTGGGGTCGGAAGGTTTTCTGGGACTTAGTCTCTGGAGCAACATTTCTGAAGCTCGGCACGAGCAACCACGCACGTGTCTTATATCTCCGTAAGTAAGTGTCTGACGGTCTTGGACACCTTTAGCAAAAAGTTGCGCCCTATCGAGTGGAACATTTCACAAGAACACCACGAAACGATCCGACCACTCCTTCGACCTGTTTTGGGGTTTTGCAGTTTTCCATGGGGTATTTTGTATGGGGAAAACCGACCCATGCCCGTATCTCCGTACCTAAGCGTCTGATGGTCTTGGACCCCTTAAGGTAAAAGTTGCATTTCGTCGAGCTGAACATTTCACTAGAACATCGCGAAACGATCCGACGACTCCTTCTGGGAGTTTTTGGGGTCCGAAGGTTTTCTGGGACTTAGTCTCTGGAGCAACATTTCTGAAGCTCGGCACGAGCAACCACGCACGTGTCTTATATCTCCGTAAGTAAGTGTCTGACGGTCTTGGACACCTTTAGCAAAAAGTTGCGCCCTATCGAATGGAACATTTCACTAGAACACCACGAAACGATCCGACCACTCCTTCGACCTGTTTTGGGGTTTTGCAGTTTTCCATGGGGTATTTTGTATGGGGAAAACCGACCCATGCCCGTATCTCCGTATCTAAGCGTCTGACGGTCTTGGACCCCTTTAGGTAAAAGTTGCATTTCGTCAAGCTGAACATTTCACTAGAACATCGCGAAACGATCCGACGACTCCTTCTGGGAGTTTTTGGGGTCCGAAGGTTTTCTGGGACTTAGTCTCTGGAGCAACATTTCTGAAGCTCGGCACGAGCAACCACGCACGTGTCTTATATCTCCGTAAGTAAGGGTCTGACGGTCTTGGACACCTTTAGCAAAAAGTTGCGTCTCATCGAATGGAACATTTCACTAGAACACCACGAAACGATCCGACCACTCCTTCGACCTGTTTTGGGGTTTTGCAGTTTTCCATGGGGTATTTTGTATGGGGAAAACCGACCCATGCCCGTATCTCCGTACCTAAGCGTCTGACGGTCTTGGACCCCTTTAGGTAAAAGTTGCATTCCGTCGAGCTGAACATTTCACTAGAACATCGCGAAACGATCCGACGCCTCCTTCTGGGAGTTTTTGGGGTCGGAAGGTTTTCTGGGACTTAGTCTCTGGAGCAACATTTCTGAAGCTCGGCACGAGCAACCACGCACGTGTCTTATATCTCCGTAAGTAAGTGTCTGACGGTCTTGGACACCTTTAGCAAAAAGTTGCGCCCTATCGAGTGGAACATTTCACAAGAACACCACGAAACGATCCGACCACTCCTTCGACCTGTTTTGGGGTTTTGCAGTTTTCCATGGGGTATTTTGTATGGGGAAAACCGACCCATGCCCGTATCTCCGTACCTAAGCGTCTGATGGTCTTGGACCCCTTAAGGTAAAAGTTGCATTTCGTCGAGCTGAACATTTCACTAGAACATCGCGAAACGATCCGACGACTCCTTCTGGGAGTTTTTGGGGTCCGAAGGTTTTCTGGGACTTAGTCTCTGGAGCAACATTTCTGAAGCTCGGCACGAGCAACCACGCACGTGTCTTATATCTCCGTAAGTAAGTGTCTGACGGTCTTGGACACCTTTAGCAAAAAGTTGCGCCCTATCGAATGGAACATTTCACTAGAACACCACGAAACGATCCGACCACTCCTTCGACCTGTTTTGGGGTTTTGCAGTTTTCCATGGGGTATTTTGTATGGGGAAAACCGACCCATGCCCGTATCTCCGTATCTAAGCGTCTGACGGTCTTGGACCCCTTTAGGTAAAAGTTGCATTTCGTCAAGCTGAACATTTCACTAGAACATCGCGAAACGATCCGACGACTCCTTCTGGGAGTTTTTTGGGTCCGAAGGTTTTCTGGGACTTAGTCTCTGGAGCAACATTTCTGAAGCTCGGCACGAGCAACCACGCACGTGTCTTATATCTCCGTAAGTAAGGGTCTGACGGTCTTGGACACCTTTAGCAAAAAGTTGCGCCCTATCGGATGGAACATTTCACTAGAACACCACGAAACGATCCGACCACTCCTTCGACCTGTTTTGGGGTTTTGCAGTTTTCCATGGGGTATTTTGTATGGGGAAAACCGACCCATGCCCGTATCTCCGTACCTAAGCGTCTGACGGTCTTGGACCCCTTTAGTTAAAAGTTGCATTCCGTCGAGCTGAACATTTCACTAGAACATCGCGAAACGATCCGACGACTCCTTCTGGGAGTTTTTGGGGTCCGAAGGTTTTCTGGGACTTAGTCTCTGGAGCAACATTTCTGAAGCTCGGCACGAGCAACCACGCACGTGTCTTATATCTCCGTAAGTAAGGGTCTGACGGTCTTGGACACCTTTAGCAAAAAGTTGCGCCCTATCGGATGGAACATTTCACTAGAACACCACGAAACGATCCGACCACTCCTTCGACCTGTTTTGGGGTTTTGCAGTTTTCCATGGGGTATTTTGTATGGGGAAAACCGACCCATGCCCGTATCTCCGTACCTAAGCGTCTGACGGTCTTGGACCCCTTTAGGTAAAAGTTGCATTCCGTCGAGCTGAACATTTCACTAGAACATCGCGAAACGATCCGACGACTCCTTCTGGGAGTTTTTGGGGTCCGAAGGTTTTCTGGGACTTAGTCTCTGGAGCAACATTTCTGAAGCTCGGCACGAGCAACCACGCACGTGTCTTATATCTCCGTAAGTAAGGGTCTGACGGTCTTGGACACCTTTAGCAAAAAGTTGCGCCCTATCGAATGGAACATTTCACTAGAACACCACGAAACGATCCGACCACTCCTTCGACCTGTTTTGGGGTTTTGCAGTTTTCCATGGGGTATTTTGTATGGGGAAAACCGACCCATGCCCGTATCTCCGTACCTAAGCGTCTGACGGTCTTGGACCCCTTTAGGTAAAAGTTGCATTCCGTCGAGCTGAACATTTCACTAGAACATCGCGAAACGATCCGACGACTCCTTCTGGGAGTTTTTGGGGTCGGAAGGTTTTCTCGGACTTAGTCTCTGGAGCAAAATTTCTGAAGCTCGGCACGAGCAACCACGCACGTGTCTTATATCTCCGTAAGTAAGGGTCTGACGGTCTTGGACACCTTAAGAAAAAAGCTGCGCCCTATCGAATGGAACATTTCACTAGAACACCACGAAACGATCCGACCACTCCTTCGACCTGTTTTGGGGTTTTGCAGTTTTCCATGGGGTATTTTGTATGGGGAAAACCGACCCATGCCCGTATCTCCGTACCTAAGCGTCTGACGGTCTTGGACCCCTTTAGGTAAAAGTTGCATTCCGTCGAGCTGAACATTTCACTAGAACATCGCGAAACGATCCGACGACTCCTTCTGGGAGTTTTTGGGGTCCGAAGGTTTTCTGGGACTTAGTCTCTGGAGCAACATTTCTGAAGCTCGGCACGAGCAACCACGCACGTGTCTTATATCTCCGTAAGTAAGGGTCTGACGGTCTTGGACACCTTTAGCAAAAAGTTGCGCCCTATCGGATGGAACATTTCACTAGAACACCACGAAACGATCCGACCACTCCTTCGACCTGTTTTGGGGTTTTGCAGTTTTCCATGGGGTATTTTGTATGGGGAAAACCGACCCATGCCCGTATCTCCGTACCTAAGCGTCTGACGGTCTTGGACCCCTTTAGGTAAAAGTTGCATTCCGTCGAGCTGAACATTTCACTAGAACATCGCGAAACGATCCGACGACTCCTTCTGGGAGTTTTTGGGGTCCGAAGGTTTTCTGGGACTTAGTCTCTGGAGCAACATTTCTGAAGCTCGGCACGAGCAACCACGCACGTGTCTTATATCTCCGTAAGTAAGGGTCTGACGGTCTTGGACACCTTTAGCAAAAAGTTGCGCCCTATCGAATGGAACATTTCACTAGAACACCACGAAACGATCCGACCACTCCTTCGACCTGTTTTGGGGTTTTGCAGTTTTCCATGGGGTATTTTGTATGGGGAAAACCGACCCATGCCCGTATCTCCGTACCTAAGCGTCTGACGGTCTTGGACCCCTTTAGGTAAAAGTTGCATTCCGTCGAGCTGAACATTTCACTAGAACATCGCGAAACGATCCGACGACTCCTTCTGGGAGTTTTTGGGGTCGGAAGGTTTTCTCGGACTTAGTCTCTGGAGCAAAATTTCTGAAGCTCGGCACGAGCAACCACGCACGTGTCTTATATCTCCGTAAGTAAGGGTCTGACGGTCTTGGACACCTTAAGAAAAAAGCTGCGCCCTATCGAATGGAACATTTCACTAGAACACCACGAAACGATCCGACCACTCCTTCGACCTGTTTTGGGGTTTTGCAGTTTTCCATGGGGTATTTTGTATGGGGAAAACCGACCCATGCCCGTATCTCCGTACCTAAGCGTCTGACGGTCTTGGACCCCTTTAGGTAAAAGTTGCATTCCGTCGAGCTGAACATTTCACTAGAACATCGCGAAACGATCCGACGACTCCTTCTGGGAGTTTTTGGGGTCCGAAGGTTTTCTGGGACTTAGTCTCTGGAGCAACATTTCTGAAGCTCGGCACGAGCAACCACGCACGTGTCTTATATCTCCGTAAGTAAGGGTCTGACGGTCTTGGACACCTTTAGCAAAAAGTTGCGCCCTATCGAATGGAACATTTCACTAGAACACCACGAAACGATCCGACCACTCCTTCGACCTGTTTTGGGGTTTTGCAGTTTTCCATGGGGTATTTTGTATGGGGAAAACCGACCCATGCCCGTATCTCCGTATCTAAGCGTCTGACGGTCTTGGACCCCTTTAGGTAAAAGTTGCATTTCGTCAAGCTGAACATTTCACTAGAACATCGCGAAACGATCCGACGACTCCTTCTGGGAGTTTTTGGGGTCCGAAGGTTTTCTGGGACTTAGTCTCTGGAGCAACATTTCTGAAGCTCGGCACGAGCAACCACGCACGTGTCTTATATCTCCGTAAGTAAGGGTCTGACGGTCTTGGACACCTTTAGCAAAAAGTTGCGCCCTATCGGATGGAACATTTCACTAGAACACCACGAAACGATCCGACCACTCCTTCGACCTGTTTTGGGGTTTTGCAGTTTTCCATGGGGTATTTTGTATGGGGAAAACCGACCCATGCCCGTATCTCCGTACCTAAGCGTCTGACGGTCTTGGACCCCTTTAGGTAAAAGTTGCATTCCGTCGAGCTGAACATTTCACTAGAACATCGCGAAACGATCCGACGACTCCTTCTGGGAGTTTTTGGGGTCCGAAGGTTTTCTGGGACTTAGTCTCTGGAGCAACATTTCTGAAGCTCGGCACGAGCAACCACGCACGTGTCTTATATCTCCGTAAGTAAGGGTCTGACGGTCTTGGACACCTTTAGCAAAAAGTTGCGCCCTATCGGATGGAACATTTCACTAGAACACCACGAAACGATCCGACCACTCCTTCGACCTGTTTTGGGGTTTTGCAGTTTTCCATGGGGTATTTTGTATGGGGAAAACCGACCCATGCCCGTATCTCCGTACCTAAGCGTCTGACGGTCTTGGACCCCTTTAGGTAAAAGTTGCATTCCGTCGAGCTGAACATTTCACTAGAACATCGCGAAACGATCCGACGCCTCCTTCTGGGAGTTTTTGGGGTCGGAAGGTTTTCTGGGACTTAGTCTCTGGAGCAACATTTCTGAAGCTCGGCACGAGCAACCACGCACGTGTCTTATATCTCCGTAAGTAAGTGTCTGACGGTCTTGGACACCTTTAGCAAAAAGTTGCGCCCTATCGAATGGAACATTTCACTAGAACACCACGAAACGATCCGACCACTCCTTCGACCTGTTTTGGGGTTTTGCAGTTTTCCATGGGGTATTTTGTATGGGGAAAACCGACCCATGCCCGTATCTCCGTACCTAAGCGTCTGACGGTCTTGGACCCCTTTAGGTAAAAGTTGCATTTCGTCGAGCTGAACATTTCACTAGAACATCGCGAAACGATCCGACGACTCCTTCTGGGAGTTTTTGGGGTCCGAAGGTTTTCTGGGACTTAGTCTCTGGAGCAACATTTCTGAAGCTCGGCACGAGCAACCACGCACGTGTCTTATATCTCCGTAAGTAAGGGTCTGACGGTCTTGGACACCTTTAGCAAAAAGTTGCGTCTCATCGAATGGAACATTTCACTAGAACACCACGAAACGATCCGACCACTCCTTCGACCTGTTTTGGGGTTTTGCAGTTTTCCATGGGGTATTTTGTATGGGGAAAACCGACCCATGCCCGTATCTCCGTATCTAAGCGTCTGACGGTCTTGGACCCCTTTAGGTAAAAGTTGCATTTCGTCAAGCTGAACATTTCACTAGAACATCGCGAAACGATCCGACGACTCCTTCTGGGAGTTTTTGGGGTCCGAAGGTTTTCTGGGACTTAGTCTCTGGAGCAACATTTCTGAAGCTCGGCACGAGCAACCACGCACGTGTCTTATATCTCCGTAAGTAAGGGTCTGACGGTCTTGGACACCTTTAGCAAAAAGTTGCGCCCTATCGGATGGAACATTTCACTAGAACACCACGAAACGATCCGACCACTCCTTCGACCTGTTTTGGGGTTTTGCAGTTTTCCATGGGGTATTTTGTATGGGGAAAACCGACCCATGCCCGTATCTCCGTACCTAAGCGTCTGACGGTCTTGGACCCCTTTAGGTAAAAGTTGCATTCCGTCGAGCTGAACATTTCACTAGAACATCGCGAAACGATCCGACGCCTCCTTCTGGGAGTTTTTGGGGTCGGAAGGTTTTCTGGGACTTAGTCTCTGGAGCAACATTTCTGAAGCTCGGCACGAGCAACCACGCACGTGTCTTATATCTCCGTAAGTAAGTGTCTGACGGTCTTGGACACCTTTAGCAAAAAGTTGCGCCCTATCGAATGGAACATTTCACTAGAACACCACGAAACGATCCGACCACTCCTTCGACCTGTTTTGGGGTTTTGCAGTTTTCCATGGGGTATTTTGTATGGGGAAAACCGACCCATGCCCGTATCTCCGTACCTAAGCGTCTGACGGTCTTGGACCCCTTTAGGTAAAAGTTGCATTTCGTCGAGCTGAACATTTCACTAGAACATCGCGAAACGATCCGACGACTCCTTCTGGGAGTTTTTGGGGTCCGAAGGTTTTCTGGGACTTAGTCTCTGGAGCAACATTTCTGAAGCTCGGCACGAGCAACCACGCACGTGTCTTATATCTCCGTAAGTAAGGGTCTGACGGTCTTGGACACCTTTAGCAAAAAGTTGCGTCTCATCGAATGGAACATTTCACTAGAACACCACGAAACGATCCGACCACTCCTTCGACCTGTTTTGGGGTTTTGCAGTTTTCCATGGGGTATTTTGTATGGGGAAAACCGACCCATGCCCGTATCTCCGTACCTAAGCGTCTGACGGTCTTGGACCCCTTTAGGTAAAAGTTGCATTCCGTCGAGCTGAACATTTCACTAGAACATCGCGAAACGATCCGACGCCTCCTTCTGTGAGTTTTTGGGGTCGGAAGGTTTTCTGGGACTTAGTCTCTGGAGCAACATTTCTGAAGCTCGGCACGAGCAACCACGCACGTGTCTTATATCTCCGTAAGTAAGGGTCTGACGGTCTTGGACACCTTTAGCAAAAAGTTGCGTCTCATCGAATGGAACATTTCACTAGAACACCACGAAACGATCCGACCACTCCTTCGACCTGTTTTGGGGTTTTGCAGTTTTCCATGGGGTATTTTGTATGGGGAAAACCGACCCATGCCCGTATCTCCGTACCTAAGCGTCTGACGGTCTTGGACCCCTTTAGGTAAAAGTTGCATTCCGTCGAGCTGAACATTTCACTAGAACATCGCGAAACGATCCGACGCCTCCTTCTGGGAGTTTTTGGGGTCGGAAGGTTTTCTGGGACTTAGTCTCTGGAGCAACATTTCTGAAGCTCGGCACGAGCAACCACGCACGTGTCTTATATCTCCGTAAGTAAGTGTCTGACGGTCTTGGACACCTTTAGCAAAAAGTTGCGCCCTATCGAGTGGAACATTTCACAAGAACACCACGAAACGATCCGACCACTCCTTCGACCTGTTTTGGGGTTTTGCAGTTTTCCATGGGGTATTTTGTATGGGGAAAACCGACCCATGCCCGTATCTCCGTACCTAAGCGTCTGATGGTCTTGGACCCCTTAAGGTAAAAGTTGCATTTCGTCGAGCTGAACATTTCACTAGAACATCGCGAAACGATCCGACGACTCCTTCTGGGAGTTTTTGGGGTCCGAAGGTTTTCTGGGACTTAGTCTCTGGAGCAACATTTCTGAAGCTCGGCACGAGCAACCACGCACGTGTCTTATATCTCCGTAAGTAAGTGTCTGACGGTCTTGGACACCTTTAGCAAAAAGTTGCGCCCTATCGAATGGAACATTTCACTAGAACACCACGAAACGATCCGACCACTCCTTCGACCTGTTTTGGGGTTTTGCAGTTTTCCATGGGGTATTTTGTATGGGGAAAACCGACCCATGCCCGTATCTCCGTATCTAAGCGTCTGACGGTCTTGGACCCCTTTAGGTAAAAGTTGCATTTCGTCAAGCTGAACATTTCACTAGAACATCGCGAAACGATCCGACGACTCCTTCTGGGAGTTTTTGGGGTCCGAAGGTTTTCTGGGACTTAGTCTCTGGAGCAACATTTCTGAAGCTCGGCACGAGCAACCACGCACGTGTCTTATATCTCCGTAAGTAAGGGTCTGACGGTCTTGGACACCTTTAGCAAAAAGTTGCGTCTCATCTAATGGAACATTTCACTAGAACACCACGAAACGATCCGACCACTCCTTCGACCTGTTTTGGGGTTTTGCAGTTTTCCATGGGGTATTTTGTATGGGGAAAACCGACCCATGCCCGTATCTCCGTACCTAAGCGTCTGACGGTCTTGGACCCCTTTAGGTAAAAGTTGCATTCCGTCGAGCTGAACATTTCACTAGAACATCGCGAAACGATCCGACGCCTCCTTCTGGGAGTTTTTGGGGTCGGAAGGTTTTCTGGGACTTAGTCTCTGGAGCAACATTTCTGAAGCTCGGCACGAGCAACCACGCACGTGTCTTATATCTCCGTAAGTAAGTGTCTGACGGTCTTGGACACCTTTAGCAAAAAGTTGCGCCCTATCGAGTGGAACATTTCACAAGAACACCACGAAACGATCCGACCACTCCTTCGACCTGTTTTGGGGTTTTGCAGTTTTCCATGGGGTATTTTGTATGGGGAAAACCGACCCATGCCCGTATCTCCGTACCTAAGCGTCTGATGGTCTTGGACCCCTTAAGGTAAAAGTTGCATTTCGTCGAGCTGAACATTTCACTAGAACATCGCGAAACGATCCGACGACTCCTTCTGGGAGTTTTTGGGGTCCGAAGGTTTTCTGGGACTTAGTCTCTGGAGCAACATTTCTGAAGCTCGGCACGAGCAACCACGCACGTGTCTTATATCTCCGTAAGTAAGTGTCTGACGGTCTTGGACACCTTTAGCAAAAAGTTGCGCCCTATCGAATGGAACATTTCACTAGAACACCACGAAACGATCCGACCACTCCTTCGACCTGTTTTGGGGTTTTGCAGTTTTCCATGGGGTATTTTGTATGGGGAAAACCGACCCATGCCCGTATCTCCGTATCTAAGCGTCTGACGGTCTTGGACCCCTTTAGGTAAAAGTTGCATTTCGTCAAGCTGAACATTTCACTAGAACATCGCGAAACGATCCGACGACTCCTTCTGGGAGTTTTTGGGGTCCGAAGGTTTTCTGGGACTTAGTCTCTGGAGCAACATTTCTGAAGCTCGGCACGAGCAACCACGCACGTGTCTTATATCTCCGTAAGTAAGGGTCTGACGGTCTTGGACACCTTTAGCAAAAAGTTGCGCCCTATCGGATGGAACATTTCACTAGAACACCACGAAACGATCCGACCACTCCTTCGACCTGTTTTGGGGTTTTGCAGTTTTCCATGGGGTATTTTGTATGGGGAAAACCGACCCATGCCCGTATCTCCGTACCTAAGCGTCTGACGGTCTTGGACCCCTTTAGGTAAAAGTTGCATTCCGTCGAGCTGAACATTTCACTAGAACATCGCGAAACGATCCGACGACTCCTTCTGGGAGTTTTTGGGGTCCGAAGGTTTTCTGGGACTTAGTCTCTGGAGCAACATTTCTGAAGCTCGGCACGAGCAACCACGCACGTGTCTTATATCTCCGTAAGTAAGGGTCTGACGGTCTTGGACACCTTTAGCAAAAAGTTGCGCCCTATCGGATGGAACATTTCACTAGAACACCACGAAACGATCCGACCACTCCTTCGACCTGTTTTGGGGTTTTGCAGTTTTCCATGGGGTATTTTGTATGGGGAAAACCGACCCATGCCCGTATCTCCGTACCTAAGCGTCTGACGGTCTTGGACCCCTTTAGGTAAAAGTTGCATTCCGTCGAGCTGAACATTTCACTAGAACATCGCGAAACGATCCGACGACTCCTTCTGGGAGTTTTTGGGGTCCGAAGGTTTTCTGGGACTTAGTCTCTGGAGCAACATTTCTGAAGCTCGGCACGAGCAACCACGCACGTGTCTTATATCTCCGTAAGTAAGGGTCTGACGGTCTTGGACACCTTTAGCAAAAAGTTGCGCCCTATCGAATGGAACATTTCACTAGAACACCACGAAACGATCCGACCACTCCTTCGACCTGTTTTGGGGTTTTGCAGTTTTCCATGGGGTATTTTGTATGGGGAAAACCGACCCATGCCCGTATCTCCGTACCTAAGCGTCTGACGGTCTTGGACCCCTTTAGGTAAAAGTTGCATTCCGTCGAGCTGAACATTTCACTAGAACATCGCGAAACGATCCGACGACTCCTTCTGGGAGTTTTTGGGGTCGGAAGGTTTTCTCGGACTTAGTCTCTGGAGCAAAATTTCTGAAGCTCGGCACGAGCAACCACGCACGTGTCTTATATCTCCGTAAGTAAGGGTCTGACGGTCTTGGACACCTTAAGAAAAAAGCTGCGCCCTATCGAATGGAACATTTCACTAGAACACCACGAAACGATCCGACCACTCCTTCGACCTGTTTTGGGGTTTTGCAGTTTTCCATGGGGTATTTTGTATGGGGAAAACCGACCCATGCCCGTATCTCCGTACCTAAGCGTCTGACGGTCTTGGACCCCTTTAGGTAAAAGTTGCATTCCGTCGAGCTGAACATTTCACTAGAACATCGCGAAACGATCCGACGACTCCTTCTGGGAGTTTTTGGGGTCCGAAGGTTTTCTGGGACTTAGTCTCTGGAGCAACATTTCTGAAGCTCGGCACGAGCAACCACGCACGTGTCTTATATCTCCGTAAGTAAGGGTCTGACGGTCTTGGACACCTTTAGCAAAAAGTTGCGCCCTATCGGATGGAACATTTCACTAGAACACCACGAAACGATCCGACCACTCCTTCGACCTGTTTTGGGGTTTTGCAGTTTTCCATGGGGTATTTTGTATGGGGAAAACCGACCCATGCCCGTATCTCCGTACCTAAGCGTCTGACGGTCTTGGACCCCTTTAGGTAAAAGTTGCATTCCGTCGAGCTGAACATTTCACTAGAACATCGCGAAACGATCCGACGACTCCTTCTGGGAGTTTTTGGGGTCCGAAGGTTTTCTGGGACTTAGTCTCTGGAGCAACATTTCTGAAGCTCGGCACGAGCAACCACGCACGTGTCTTATATCTCCGTAAGTAAGGGTCTGACGGTCTTGGACACCTTTAGCAAAAAGTTGCGCCCTATCGAATGGAACATTTCACTAGAACACCACGAAACGATCCGACCACTCCTTCGACCTGTTTTGGGGTTTTGCAGTTTTCCATGGGGTATTTTGTATGGGGAAAACCGACCCATGCCCGTATCTCCGTACCTAAGCGTCTGACGGTCTTGGACCCCTTTAGGTAAAAGTTGCATTCCGTCGAGCTGAACATTTCACTAGAACATCGCGAAACGATCCGACGACTCCTTCTGGGAGTTTTTGGGGTCGGAAGGTTTTCTCGGACTTAGTCTCTGGAGCAAAATTTCTGAAGCTCGGCACGAGCAACCACGCACGTGTCTTATATCTCCGTAAGTAAGGGTCTGACGGTCTTGGACACCTTAAGAAAAAAGCTGCGCCCTATCGAATGGAACATTTCACTAGAACACCACGAAACGATCCGACCACTCCTTCGACCTGTTTTGGGGTTTTGCAGTTTTCCATGGGGTATTTTGTATGGGGAAAACCGACCCATGCCCGTATCTCCGTACCTAAGCGTCTGACGGTCTTGGACCCCTTTAGGTAAAAGTTGCATTCCGTCGAGCTGAACATTTCACTAGAACATCGCGAAACGATCCGACGACTCCTTCTGGGAGTTTTTGGGGTCCGAAGGTTTTCTGGGACTTAGTCTCTGGAGCAACATTTCTGAAGCTCGGCACGAGCAACCACGCACGTGTCTTATATCTCCGTAAGTAAGGGTCTGACGGTCTTGGACACCTTTAGCAAAAAGTTGCGCCCTATCGAATGGAACATTTCACTAGAACACCACGAAACGATCCGACCACTCCTTCGACCTGTTTTGGGGTTTTGCAGTTTTCCATGGGGTATTTTGTATGGGGAAAACCGACCCATGCCCGTATCTCCGTATCTAAGCGTCTGACGGTCTTGGACCCCTTTAGGTAAAAGTTGCATTTCGTCAAGCTGAACATTTCACTAGAACATCGCGAAACGATCCGACGACTCCTTCTGGGAGTTTTTGGGGTCCGAAGGTTTTCTGGGACTTAGTCTCTGGAGCAACATTTCTGAAGCTCGGCACGAGCAACCACGCACGTGTCTTATATCTCCGTAAGTAAGGGTCTGACGGTCTTGGACACCTTTAGCAAAAAGTTGCGCCCTATCGGATGGAACATTTCACTAGAACACCACGAAACGATCCGACCACTCCTTCGACCTGTTTTGGGGTTTTGCAGTTTTCCATGGGGTATTTTGTATGGGGAAAACCGACCCATGCCCGTATCTCCGTACCTAAGCGTCTGACGGTCTTGGACCCCTTTAGGTAAAAGTTGCATTCCGTCGAGCTGAACATTTCACTAGAACATCGCGAAACGATCCGACGACTCCTTCTGGGAGTTTTTGGGGTCCGAAGGTTTTCTGGGACTTAGTCTCTGGAGCAACATTTCTGAAGCTCGGCACGAGCAACCACGCACGTGTCTTATATCTCCGTAAGTAAGGGTCTGACGGTCTTGGACACCTTTAGCAAAAAGTTGCGCCCTATCGGATGGAACATTTCACTAGAACACCACGAAACGATCCGACCACTCCTTCGACCTGTTTTGGGGTTTTGCAGTTTTCCATGGGGTATTTTGTATGGGGAAAACCGACCCATGCCCGTATCTCCGTACCTAAGCGTCTGACGGTCTTGGACCCCTTTAGGTAAAAGTTGCATTCCGTCGAGCTGAACATTTCACTAGAACATCGCGAAACGATCCGACGCCTCCTTCTGGGAGTTTTTGGGGTCGGAAGGTTTTCTGGGACTTAGTCTCTGGAGCAACATTTCTGAAGCTCGGCACGAGCAACCACGCACGTGTCTTATATCTCCGTAAGTAAGTGTCTGACGGTCTTGGACACCTTTAGCAAAAAGTTGCGCCCTATCGAATGGAACATTTCACTAGAACACCACGAAACGATCCGACCACTCCTTCGACCTGTTTTGGGGTTTTGCAGTTTTCCATGGGGTATTTTGTATGGGGAAAACCGACCCATGCCCGTATCTCCGTACCTAAGCGTCTGACGGTCTTGGACCCCTTTAGGTAAAAGTTGCATTTCGTCGAGCTGAACATTTCACTAGAACATCGCGAAACGATCCGACGACTCCTTCTGGGAGTTTTTGGGGTCCGAAGGTTTTCTGGGACTTAGTCTCTGGAGCAACATTTCTGAAGCTCGGCACGAGCAACCACGCACGTGTCTTATATCTCCGTAAGTAAGGGTCTGACGGTCTTGGACACCTTTAGCAAAAAGTTGCGTCTCATCGAATGGAACATTTCACTAGAACACCACGAAACGATCCGACCACTCCTTCGACCTGTTTTGGGGTTTTGCAGTTTTCCATGGGGTATTTTGTATGGGGAAAACCGACCCATGCCCGTATCTCCGTACCTAAGCGTCTGACGGTCTTGGACCCCTTTAGGTAAAAGTTGCATTCCGTCGAGCTGAACATTTCACTAGAACATCGCGAAACGATCCGACGCCTCCTTCTGTGAGTTTTTGGGGTCGGAAGGTTTTCTGGGACTTAGTCTCTGGAGCAACATTTCTGAAGCTCGGCACGAGCAACCACGCACGTGTCTTATATCTCCGTAAGTAAGTGTCTGACGGTCTTGGACACCTTTAGCAAAAAGTTGCGCCCTATCGAATGGAACATTTCACTAGAACACCACGAAACGATCCGACCACTCCTTCGACCTGTTTTGGGGTTTTGCAGTTTTCCATGGGGTATTTTGTATGGGGAAAACCGACCCATGCCCGTATCTCCGTACCTAAGCGTCTGACGGTCTTGGACCCCTTTAGGTAAAAGTTGCATTCCGTCGAGCTGAACATTTCACTAGAACATCGCGAAACGATCCGACGCCTCCTTCTGGGAGTTTTTGGGGTCGGAAGGTTTTCTGGGACTTAGTCTCTGGAGCAACATTTCTGAAGCTCGGCACGAGCAACCACGCACGTGTCTTATATCTCCGTAAGTAAGTGTCTGACGGTCTTGGACACCTTTAGCAAAAAGTTGCGCCCTATCGAGTGGAACATTTCACAAGAACACCACGAAACGATCCGACCACTCCTTCGACCTGTTTTGGGGTTTTGCAGTTTTCCATGGGGTATTTTGTATGGGGAAAACCGACCCATGCCCGTATCTCCGTACCTAAGCGTCTGATGGTCTTGGACCCCTTAAGGTAAAAGTTGCATTTCGTCGAGCTGAACATTTCACTAGAACATCGCGAAACGATCCGACGACTCCTTCTGGGAGTTTTTGGGGTCCGAAGGTTTTCTGGGACTTAGTCTCTGGAGCAACATTTCTGAAGCTCGGCACGAGCAACCACGCACGTGTCTTATATCTCCGTAAGTAAGTGTCTGACGGTCTTGGACACCTTTAGCAAAAAGTTGCGCCCTATCGAGTGGAACATTTCACAAGAACACCACGAAACGATCCGACCACTCCTTCGACCTGTTTTGGGGTTTTGCAGTTTTCCATGGGGTATTTTGTATGGGGAAAACCGACCCATGCCCGTATCTCCGTACCTAAGCGTCTGATGGTCTTGGACCCCTTAAGGTAAAAGTTGCATTTCGTCGAGCTGAACATTTCACTAGAACATCGCGAAACGATCCGACGACTCCTTCTGGGAGTTTTTGGGGTCCGAAGGTTTTCTGGGACTTAGTCTCTGGAGCAACATTTCTGAAGCTCGGCACGAGCAACCACGCACGTGTCTTATATCTCCGTAAGTAAGTGTCTGACGGTCTTGGACACCTTTAGCAAAAAGTTGCGCCCTATCGAATGGAACATTTCACTAGAACACCACGAAACGATCCGACCACTCCTTCGACCTGTTTTGGGGTTTTGCAGTTTTCCATGGGGTATTTTGTATGGGGAAAACCGACCCATGCCCGTATCTCCGTATCTAAGCGTCTGACGGTCTTGGACCCCTTTAGGTAAAAGTTGCATTTCGTCAAGCTGAACATTTCACTAGAACATCGCGAAACGATCCGACGACTCCTTCTGGGAGTTTTTGGGGTCCGAAGGTTTTCTGGGACTTAGTCTCTGGAGCAACATTTCTGAAGCTCGGCACGAGCAACCACGCACGTGTCTTATATCTCCGTAAGTAAGGGTCTGACGGTCTTGGACACCTTTAGCAAAAAGGTGCGCCCTATCGGATGGAACATTTCACTAGAACACCACGAAACGATCCGACCACTCCTTCGACCTGTTTTGGGGTTTTGCAGTTTTCCATGGGGTATTTTGTATGGGGAAAACCGACCCATGCCCGTATCTCCGTACCTAAGCGTCTGACGGTCTTGGACCCCTTTAGGTAAAAGTTGCATTCCGTCGAGCTGAACATTTCACTAGAACATCGCGAAACGATCCGACGACTCCTTCTGGGAGTTTTTGGGGTCCGAAGGTTTTCTGGGACTTAGTCTCTGGAGCAACATTTCTGAAGCTCGGCACGAGCAACCACGCACGTGTCTTATATCTCCGTAAGTAAGGGTCTGACGGTCTTGGACACCTTTAGCAAAAAGTTGCGCCCTATCGGATGGAACATTTCACTAGAACACCACGAAACGATCCGACCACTCCTTCGACCTGTTTTGGGGTTTTGCAGTTTTCCATGGGGTATTTTGTATGGGGAAAACCGACCCATGCCCGTATCTCCGTACCTAAGCGTCTGACGGTCTTGGACCCCTTTAGGTAAAAGTTGCATTCCGTCGAGCTGAACATTTCACTAGAACATCGCGAAACGATCCGACGACTCCTTCTGGGAGTTTTTGGGGTCCGAAGGTTTTCTGGGACTTAGTCTCTGGAGCAACATTTCTGAAGCTCGGCACGAGCAACCACGCACGTGTCTTATATCTCCGTAAGTAAGGGTCTGACGGTCTTGGACACCTTTAGCAAAAAGTTGCGCCCTATCGAATGGAACATTTCACTAGAACACCACGAAACGATCCGACCACTCCTTCGACCTGTTTTGGGGTTTTGCAGTTTTCCATGGGGTATTTTGTATGGGGAAAACCGACCCATGCCCGTATCTCCGTACCTAAGCGTCTGACGGTCTTGGACCCCTTTAGGTAAAAGTTGCATTCCGTCGAGCTGAACATTTCACTAGAACATCGCGAAACGATCCGACGACTCCTTCTGGGAGTTTTTGGGGTCGGAAGGTTTTCTCGGACTTAGTCTCTGGAGCAAAATTTCTGAAGCTCGGCACGAGCAACCACGCACGTGTCTTATATCTCCGTAAGTAAGGGTCTGACGGTCTTGGACACCTTAAGAAAAAAGCTGCGCCCTATCGAATGGAACATTTCACTAGAACACCACGAAACGATCCGACCACTCCTTCGACCTGTTTTGGGGTTTTGCAGTTTTCCATGGGGTATTTTGTATGGGGAAAACCGACCCATGCCCGTATCTCCGTACCTAAGCGTCTGACGGTCTTGGACCCCTTTAGGTAAAAGTTGCATTCCGTCGAGCTGAACATTTCACTAGAACATCGCGAAACGATCCGACGACTCCTTCTGGGAGTTTTTGGGGTCCGAAGGTTTTCTGGGACTTAGTCTCTGGAGCAACATTTCTGAAGCTCGGCACGAGCAACCACGCACGTGTCTTATATCTCCGTAAGTAAGGGTCTGACGGTCTTGGACACCTTTAGCAAAAAGTTGCGCCCTATCGGATGGAACATTTCACTAGAACACCACGAAACGATCCGACCACTCCTTCGACCTGTTTTGGGGTTTTGCAGTTTTCCATGGGGTATTTTGTATGGGGAAAACCGACCCATGCCCGTATCTCCGTACCTAAGCGTCTGACGGTCTTGGACCCCTTTAGGTAAAAGTTGCATTCCGTCGAGCTGAACATTTCACTAGAACATCGCGAAACGATCCGACGACTCCTTCTGGGAGTTTTTGGGGTCCGAAGGTTTTCTGGGACTTAGTCTCTGGAGCAACATTTCTGAAGCTCGGCACGAGCAACCACGCACGTGTCTTATATCTCCGTAAGTAAGGGTCTGACGGTCTTGGACACCTTTAGCAAAAAGTTGCGCCCTATCGAATGGAACATTTCACTAGAACACCACGAAACGATCCGACCACTCCTTCGACCTGTTTTGGGGTTTTGCAGTTTTCCATGGGGTATTTTGTATGGGGAAAACCGACCCATGCCCGTATCTCCGTACCTAAGCGTCTGACGGTCTTGGACCCCTTTAGGTAAAAGTTGCATTCCGTCGAGCTGAACATTTCACTAGAACATCGCGAAACGATCCGACGACTCCTTCTGGGAGTTTTTGGGGTCGGAAGGTTTTCTCGGACTTAGTCTCTGGAGCAAAATTTCTGAAGCTCGGCACGAGCAACCACGCACGTGTCTTATATCTCCGTAAGTAAGGGTCTGACGGTCTTGGACACCTTAAGAAAAAAGCTGCGCCCTATCGAATGGAACATTTCACTAGAACACCACGAAACGATCCGACCACTCCTTCGACCTGTTTTGGGGTTTTGCAGTTTTCCATGGGGTATTTTGTATGGGGAAAACCGACCCATGCCCGTATCTCCGTACCTAAGCGTCTGACGGTCTTGGACCCCTTTAGGTAAAAGTTGCATTCCGTCGAGCTGAACATTTCACTAGAACATCGCGAAACGATCCGACGACTCCTTCTGGGAGTTTTTGGGGTCCGAAGGTTTTCTGGGACTTAGTCTCTGGAGCAACATTTCTGAAGCTCGGCACGAGCAACCACGCACGTGTCTTATATCTCCGTAAGTAAGGGTCTGACGGTCTTGGACACCTTTAGCAAAAAGTTGCGCCCTATCGAATGGAACATTTCACTAGAACACCACGAAACGATCCGACCACTCCTTCGACCTGTTTTGGGGTTTTGCAGTTTTCCATGGGGTATTTTGTATGGGGAAAACCGACCCATGCCCGTATCTCCGTATCTAAGCGTCTGACGGTCTTGGACCCCTTTAGGTAAAAGTTGCATTTCGTCAAGCTGAACATTTCACTAGAACATCGCGAAACGATCCGACGACTCCTTCTGGGAGTTTTTGGGGTCGGAAGGTTTTCTGGGACTTAGTCTCTGGAGCAACATTTCTGAAGCTCGGCACGAGCAACCACGCACGTGTCTTATATCTCCGTAAGTAAGGGTCTGACGGTCTTGGACACCTTTAGCAAAAAGTTGCGCCCTATCGGATGGAACATTTCACTAGAACACCACGAAACGATCCGACCACTCCTTCGACCTGTTTTGGGGTTTTGCAGTTTTCCATGGGGTATTTTGTATGGGGAAAACCGACCCATGCCCGTATCTCCGTACCTAAGCGTCTGACGGTCTTGGACCCCTTTAGGTAAAAGTTGCATTCCGTCGAGCTGAACATTTCACTAGAACATCGCGAAACGATCCGACGACTCCTTCTGGGAGTTTTTGGGGTCCGAAGGTTTTCTGGGACTTAGTCTCTGGAGCAACATTTCTGAAGCTCGGCACGAGCAACCACGCACGTGTCTTATATCTCCGTAAGTAAGTGTCTGACGGTCTTGGACACCTTTAGCAAAAAGTTGCGCCCTATCGAATGGAACATTTCACTAGAACACCACGAAACGATCCGACCACTCCTTCGACCTGTTTTTGGGTTTTGCAGTTTTCCATGGGGTATTTTGTATGGGGAAAACCGACCCATGCCCGTACCTCCGTACCTAAGCGTCTGACGGTCTTGGACCCCTTTAAGTAAAAGTTGCATTCCGTCGAGCTGAACATTTCGCTAGAACATCGCGAAACGATCCGACGACTCCTTCTGGGAGTTTTTGGGGTCGGAAGGTTTTCTGGGACTTAGTCTCTGGAGCAACATTTCTGAAGCTCGGCACGAGCAACCACGCACGTGTCTTATATCTCCGTAAGTAAGGGTCTGACGGTCTTGGACACCTTTAGCAAAAAGTTGCGTCTTATCGAATGGTACATTTCACTAGAACACCACGAAACGATCCGACCACTCCTTCGACCTGTTTTGGGGTTTTGCAGTTTTCCATGGGGTATTTTGTATGGGGAAAACCGACCCATGCCCGTATCTCCGTACCTAAGCGTCTGACGGTCTTGGACCCCTTCAGGTAAAAGTTGCATTCCGTCGAGCTGAACATTTCACTAGAACATCGCGAAACGATCCGACGCCTCCTTCTGGGAGTTTTTGGGGTCCGAAGGTTTTCTGGGACTTAGTCTCTGGAGCAACATTTCTGAAGCTCGGCACGAGCAACCACGCACGTGTCTTATATCTCCGTAAGTAAGGGTCTGACGGTCTTGGACACCTTAAGCAAAAAGTTGCGCCCTATCGAATGGAACATTTCACTAGAACACCACGAAACGATCCGACCACTCCTTCGACCTGTTTTTGGGTTTTGCAGTTTTCCATGGGGTATTTTGTATGGGGAAAACCGACCCATGCCCGTATCTCCGTACCTAAGCGTCTGACGGTCTTGGACCCCTTTAGGTAAAAGTTGCATTCCGTCGAGCTGAACATTTCACTAGAACATCGCGAAACGATCCGACGACTCCTTCTGGGAGTTTTCGGGGTCCGAAGGTTTTCTGGGACTTAGTCTCTGGAGCAACATTTCTGAAGCTCGGCACGGGCAACCACGCACGTGTCTTATATCTCCGTAAGTAAGGGTCTGACGGTCTTGGACACCTTTAGCAAAAAGTTGCGTATAACCATCCTCGTCAATACTCTCGAACACTGTAACTCGATCCGACCACTCCTTGGTATACTTTTGTGGGTTGCCAGTTTCGGTTGGGACTTTGTCTCTGGAGACCAAATTCTGAAGCTCGGCGTGGGTACCGACTTTTCGTGCACGTCCGAGGGCCTCGAGCGCCCCGAGAACCCGGACCTTCAGGATTTTGGCCATTTTTGGGGGTGCACAAAAGTGTTCGTAATCAACCTCGGATTGTACTTTTCATCATCTAGGGGCACCGTAGGGACCGAAAAAAGTGGTTTCGCATGATAGTCCACCTCGACCCATGTCGACCCTTGCGCGACCCCGACCTTCAGGATTTTGCTCTACGGAAGGGGCTCGACTTGTGCGTAACCCCGACCTTCAGGATTTTGCTCTACGGAAGGGGGTGCACAAAAGTGTTCGTAATCAACCTCGGATTGTACTTTTCATCATCTAGGGGCACCGTAGGGACCGAAAAAAGTGGTTTCGCATGATAGTCCACCTCGACCCATGTCGACCCTTGCGCGACCCCGACCTTCAGGATTTTGCTCTACGGAAGGGGGTCTACTTGTGCGCGACCCCGACCTTCAGGATTTTGCTCTACGGAAGGGGGTGCACAAAAGTGTTCGTAATCAACCTCGGATTGTACTTTTCATCATCTAGGGGCACCGTAGGGACCGAAAAAAGTGGTTTCGCATGATAGTCCACCTCGACCCATGTCGACCCTTGCGCGACCCCGACCTTCAGGATTTTGCTCTACGGAAGGGGCTCGACTTGTGCGTAACCCCGACCTTCAGGATTTTGCTCTACGGAAGGGGGTGCACAAAAGTGTTCGTAATCAACCTCGGATTGTACTTTTCATCATCTAGGGGCACCGTAGGGACCGAAAAAAGTGGTTTCGCATGATAGTCCACCTCGACCCATGTCGACCCTTGCGCGACCCCGACCTTCAGGATTTTGCTCTACGGAAGGGGGTCTACTTGTGCGCAACCCCGACCTTCAGGATTTTGCTCTACGGAAGGGGGTGCACACTTGTGCGACCCCGACCTTCAGGATTTTGCTCTACGGAAGGGGGTGCACAAAAGTGTTCGTAATCAACCTCGGATTGTACTTTTCATCATCTAGGGGCACCGTAGGGACCGAAAAAAGTGGTTTCGCATGATAGTCCACCTCGACCCATGTCGACCCTTGCGCGACCCCGACCTTCAGGATTTTGCTCTACGGAAGGGGTCGACCCTTGCGCGACCCCGACCTTCAGGATTTTGCTCTACGGAAGGGGGTGCACAAAAGTGTTCGTAATCAACCTCGGATTGTACTTTTCATCATCTAGGGGCACCGTAGGGACCGAAAAAAGTGGTTTCGCATGATAGTCCACCTCGACCCATGTCGACCCTTGCGCGACCCCGACCTTCAGGATTTTGCTCTACGGAAGGGGGTCTACTTGTGCGCAACCCCGACCTTCAGGATTTTGCTCTACGGAAGGGGGTGCACAAAAGTGTTCGTAATCAACCTCGGATTGTACTTTTCATCATCTAGGGGCACCGTAGGGACCGATAAAAGTGGTTTCGCATGATAGTCCACCTCGACCCATGTCGACTCTTGCGCTACCCCGACCTTCAGGATTTTGCTCTACGGAAGGGGGTCGACTTGTGCGCAACCCCGACCTTCAGGATTTTGCTCTACGGAAGGGGGTGCACAAAAGTGTTCGTAATCAACCTCGGATTGTACTTTTCATCATCTAGGGGCACCGTAGGGACCGAAAAAAGTGGTTTCGCATGATAGTCCACCTCGACCCATGTCGACCCTTGCGCGACCCCGACCTTCAGGATTTTGCTCTACGGAGGGGTCCTCTCTGTACAAGGTTTAGGGGTACATTTTCACCCAAAAACCACTATCGCTCAACCGAAACAACTCCTCGACATGTGTCTTCTCTGTGAATTTGGCCCCGATCTGACGAGAAGTTTTCGAGATATGCCCCTCTGAAGGTACAAATTGGGACTTGGCCGATTTTCACCCATTGCGGTGTCTATGGGGTGTTGGGAATCGCTCTACCGACCAGCCGGTTGGAGATATCGATTCCCGGTCTTCGGCGCGTTTGCTCAACTCCGTAATGCCTACTTTTCGTCCATACACACAACACCTCGCAGAGTTCTCCTTCTGCCAGATATAGCGCGTGCCCCTTTGTTCGTGCACCATTTTGGCCCGTTTTTCGCACATCGCCTCGAAACCATGCGTCCGACGCTTTTGCGTCCCAAGTAGTGATGTTAGAACACCACCGTGGCTAACTTTCGTCCATATACGCCAACTCCGTGCAATGTCTCCATCACCCTGTTTTTGGGTGAAAACCCATTTCAGGGACTTAGCCGATTTTCACCCATTGCGGTGTCTATGGGGTGTTGGGAATCGCTCTACCGACCAGCCGGTTGGAGATATCGTTTTGCGGTCTTCGGCGCGTTTGCTCAACTTCGTAATGCCTACTTTTCGTCCATACACACAACACCTCGCAGAGTTCTCCTTCTGCCAGATATAGCGCGTGCCCCTTTGTTCGTGCACCATTTTGCCCGTTTTTCGCACATTGCCTCGAAACCATGCGTTCGACGGTTTTGCGTCCCAAGCACCAATGTTAGAACACCACCGTGGCTAACTTTCGTCCATATACGCCAACTCCGTGCAATGTCTCCATCACCCTGTTTTTGGGTGAAAACCCATTTCAGGGACTTAGCCGATTTTCACCCATTGCGGTGTCTATGGGGTGTTGGGAATCGCTCTACCGACCAGCCGGTTGGAGATATCGATTCCCGGTCTTCGGCGCGTTTGCTCAACTTCGTAATGCCTACTTTTCGTCCATACACACAACACCTCGCAGAGTTCTCCTTCTGCCAGATATAGCGCGTGCCCCTTTGTTCGTGCACCATTTTGCCCGTTTTTCGCACATTGCCTCGAAACCATGCGTTCGACGGTTTTGCGTCCCAAGCACCAATGTTAGAACACCACCGTGGCTAACTTTCGTCCATATACGCCAACTCCGTGCAATGTCTCCATCACCCTGTTTTTGGGTGAAAACCCATTTCAGGGACTTAGCCGATTTTCACCCATTGCGGTGTCTATGGGGTGTTGGGAATCGCTCTACCGACCAGCCGGTTGGAGATATCGATTCCCGGTCTTCGGCGCGTTTGCTCAACTTCGTAATGCCTACTTTTCGTCCATACACACAACACCTCGCAGAGTTCTCCTTCTGCTAGATATAGCGCGTGCCTCTTTTGTTCGTGCACCATTTTGGCCCGTTTTTCGCACATTGCCTCGAGACCATGCGTTCGACGGTT
This sequence comes from Anopheles nili, assembly GCF_943737925.1. Classification (NCBI taxonomy): domain Eukaryota; kingdom Metazoa; phylum Arthropoda; class Insecta; order Diptera; family Culicidae; genus Anopheles; species Anopheles nili. The sequence goes on along the minus strand of NW_026525473.1, from coordinate 86,686 downwards.
TTGCGTCCCAAGCACCGATGTTAGAACACCACCGTGGCTAACTTTCGTCGATATACGCCAAACTTCTCAGACACCTCCATCCGAGAGTATTTCGTGTTTTCCCATATATTGCATACTTCCAGGGGTTTTCTTCCATACAACTTTCAATGTTCTGTAAAACACCCGCGCATCGTCCGATTGGACTGAAACTGCTCCGGCGCGCTCTCTGCCGTGCTACAACTCTGCGCAAACCATCAAAACCTCGATGCCTGCGTGCGCACCTAGCCATCTGAACTCCGTACACTCTGGCTTAACAGGCCTCTTAGCCCGTTACAACATGGCTAACCCACTGGTAACCGGTAACCGTCACTCGTCCAATGTGGTCCATCACCCATGCAAGCTGTTTCGCGTGCTTGCGCTTGCTCCGTGAGCAATCCCGCGTGCATTCGGTTGTCTTCCAACAGCGTGTTCGTCTCGCAACAATCTCCTCCGTGTGTACGCCTGGTGCTATGCAACAAGTTGAAATTTTTCGGGAAGTCAAGTTTTGGGACTTGTACTTTTTTTCAACATTAAATGCAGCTTTTCGCACACCATAGCAACTCGGGCTTCGACTTTCGGGACTTAGTGCTTTTCGCGAATCAAGCCCAATGGACTTGACCCGCTAAAGCTCACCTCCTCTCTATCGCTCCATTCGGGTAGCTATGGTGCACCCCAGCCAGTAGCGCACATGCACCCCATGTCTGGGGCACAAGCACACCACCCACTAGGACACCCTTTCCCGGTGGGTGCAAGTCACTCTACTCCGAGCCCTGGGACAGCTTCCCAGGGTGTTTTCCATGTACCACTAACCCTTGGTTGGACACCTCTTGGCTACTTGACCCCTTTCCCGGTGGGTGCAAGTCACCGTGCGGAACCTTTCGGCCGCTCTCTCTAGGACTGTGTTGCAGGCAAGCACAGTGGTTCCGCGACCTAGAGACAGCGGCATCCCTTGTTACTACTACTCCGAGCCCTGGGACACCTTCCCAGGGTGTTTTCCATGTACCACTAGCCTCTGGTTGAACATCGGTGGAGGTACTTGATTTCACCCAAAACCACCCTAGGTCACCGTTCCGACCACCCAGCTACCGTTAAAACGCCTCCGGACACCAAGACACACCTTCCCGGTACCAGAACCAGTCGTAGTTGCCGTCACCCAAATTTCATACAACCGTCACCCACGGGCCGAAACACCTTGCCACTACATGAGTCTAGTATTAGGTCCTAGGGTCTCTTTTCGACAACTCCCGACCTCCCTGATATCGAATCGTCAGTTTACATGAGGAGGCTAAACTTTCTATGACGACTCAGTACAACCATACCTCCCTATAATAGTGAAATGTCAAATTCTAGGGCTTTTTGGCCATGGAAAATTCTGAAGCTCGGCACGAGCAAACATGACCCATGCTTGTATCTCCGAAACTATGAGTCTGACAGTTTTGCACCCTTCTGCGGAAAGTTGTGTCTCGGTAAGCCTAAAAAGTCAGTAGAACACCACGAAACGATCCGACCACTCCTTCGACCTGTTTTGGGGTTTTGCAGTTTTCCATGGGGTATTTTGTATGGGGAAAACCGACCCATGCCCGTATCTCCGTACCTAAGCGTCTGACGGTCTTGGACCCCTTCAGGTAAAAGTTGCATTTCGTCGAGCTGAACATTTCGCTAGAACATCGCGAAACGATCCGACGACTCCTTCTGGGAGTTTTTGGGGTCGGAAGGTTTTCTGGGACTTAGTCTCTGGAGCAACATTTCTGAAGCTCGGCACGAGCAACCACGCACGTGTCTTATATCTCCGTAAGTAAGGGTCTGACGGTCTTGGACACCTTTAGCAAAAAGTTGCGCCCTATCGAATGGAACATTTCACTAGAACACCACGAAACGATCCGACCACTCCTTCAACCTGTTTTGGGGTTTTGCAGTTTTCCATGGGGTATTTTGTATGGGGAAAACCGACCCATGCCCGTATCTCCGTACCTAAGCGTCTGACGGTCTTGGACCCCTTGAGGTCAAAGTTGCATTTCGTCGAGCTGAACATTTCACTAGAACATCGCGAAACGATCCGACGACTCCTTCTGGGAGTTTTTGGGGTCGGAAGGTTTTCTGGGACTTAGTCTCTGGAGCAACATTTCTGAAGCTCGGCACGAGCAACCACGCACGTGTCTTATATCTCCGTAAGTAAGGGTCTGACGGTCTTGGACACCTTTAGCAAAAAGTTGCGTATAACCATCCTCGTCAATACTCTCGAACACTGTAACTCGATCCGACCACTCCTTGGTACACTTTTGTGGGTTGCCAGTTTCGGTTGGGACTTAGTCTCTGGAGACCAAATTCTGAAGCTCGGCGTGGGTACCGGTTTTTCGTGCACGTCAGAGGGCCTCGACCGCCCCGAGAACCCGACCTTCAGGATTTTGGCCATTTTTGGGGGTGCACAAAAGTGTTCGTAATCAACCTCGGATTGTACTTTTCATCATCTAGGGGCACCGTAGGGACCGAAAAAAGTGGTTTCGCATGATAGTCCACCTCGACCCATGTCGACCCTTGCGCGACCCCGACCTTCAGGATTTTGCTCTACGGAAGGGGGTCTACTTGTGCGCAACCCCGACCTTCAGGATTTTGCTCTACGGAAGGGGGTGCACAAAAGTGTTCGTAATCAACCTCGGATTGTACTTTTCATCATCTAGGGGCACCGTAGGGACCGAAAAAAGTGGTTTCGCATGATAGTGCACCTCGACCCATGTCGACCCTTGCGCGACCCCGACCTTCAGGATTTTGCTCTACGGAAGGGGGTCTACTTGTGCGCAACCCCGACCTTCAGGATTTTGCTCTACGGAAGGGGGTGCACAAAAGTGTTCGTAATCAACCTCGGATTGTACTTTTCATCATCTAGGGGCACCGTAGGGACCGAAAAAAGTGGTTTCGCATGATAGTCCACCTCGACCCATGTCGACCCTTGCGCGACCCCGACCTTCAGGATTTTGCTCTACGGAAGGGGGTCGACTTGTGCGCAACCCCGACCTTCAGGATTTTGCTCTACGGAAGGGGGTGCACAAAAGTGTTCGTAATCAACCTCGGATTGTACTTTTCATCATCTAGGGGCACCGTAGGGACCGAAAAAAGTGGTTTCGCATGATAGTCCACCTCGACCCATGTCGACCCTTGCGCGACCCCGACCTTCAGGATTTTGCTCTACGGAAGGGGGTCGACTTGTGCGCAACCCCGACCTTCAGGATTTTGCTCTACGGAAGGGGGTCGACTTGTGCGCAACCCCGACCTTCAGGATTTTGCTCTACGGAAGGGGGTGTACAAATGTGTTCGTAATCAACCTCGGATTGTACTTTTCATCATCTAGGGGCACCGTAGGGACCGAAAAAAGTGGTTTCGCATGATAGTCCACCTCGACCCATGTCGACCCTTGCGCGACCCCGACCTTCAGGATTTTGCTCTACGGAAGGGGGTGCACAAAAGTGTTCGTAATCAACCTCGGATTGTACTTTTCATCATCTAGGGGCACCGTAGGGACCGAAAAAAGTGGTTTCGCATGATAGTCCACCTCGACCCATGTCGACCCTTGCGCGACCCCGACCTTCAGGATTTTGCTCTACGGAAGGGGGTCTACTTGTGCGCAACCCCGACCTTCAGGATTTTGCTCTACGGAAGGGGGTGCACAAAAGTGTTCGTAATCAACCTCGGATTGTACTTTTCATCATCTAGGGGCACCGTAGGGACCGAAAAAAGTGGTTTCGCATGATAGTCCACCTCGACCCATGTCGACCCTTGCGCGACCCCGACCTTCAGGATTTTGCTCTACGGAAGGGGGTGCACAAAAGTGTTCGTAATCAACCTCGGATTGTACTTTTCATCATCTAGGTGCACCGTAGGGACCGAAAAAAGTGGTTTCGCATGATAGTCCACCTCGACCCATGTCGACCCTTGCGCGACCCCGACCTTCAGGATTTTGCTCTACGGAAGGGGGTCGACTTGTGCGCAACCCCGACCTTCAGGATTTTGCTCTACGGAAGGGGGTCGACTTGTGCGCAACCCCGACCTTCAGGATTTTGCTCTACGGAAGGGGGTCGACTTGTGCGCAACCCCGACCTTCAGGATTTTGCTCTACGGAAGGGGGTGCACAAAAGTGTTCGTAATCAACCTCGGATTGTACTTTTCATCATCTAGGGGCACCGTAGGGACCGAAAAAAGTGGTTTCGCATGATAGTCCACCTCGACCCATGTCGACCCTTGCGCGACCCCGACCTTCAGGATTTTGCTCTACGGAAGGGGTCGACCCTTGCGCGACCCCGACCTTCAGGATTTTGCTCTACGGAAGGGGGTGCACAAAAGTGTTCGTAATCAACCTCGGATTGTACTTTTCATCATCTAGGGGCACCGTAGGGACCGAAAAAAGTGGTTTCGCATGATAGTCCACCTCGACCCATGTCGACCCTTGCGCGACCCCGACCTTCAGGATTTTGCTCTACGGAAGGGGGTCTACTTGTGCGCAACCCCGACCTTCAGGATTTTGCTCTACGGAAGGGGGTGCACAAAAGTGTTCGTAATCAACCTCGGATTGTACTTTTCATCATCTAGGGGCACCGTAGGGACCGAAAAAAGTGGTTTCGCATGATAGTCCACCTCGACCCATGTCGACTCTTGCGCGACCCCGACCTTCAGGATTTTGCTCTACGGAAGGGGGTCGACTTGTGCGCAACCCCGACCTTCAGGATTTTGCTCTACGGAAGGGGGTGCACAAAAGTGTTCGTAATCAACCTCGGATTGTACTTTTCATCATCTAGGGGCACCGTAGGGACCGAAAAAAGTGGTTTCGCATGATAGTCCACCTCGACCCATGTCGACCCTTGCGCGACCCCGACCTTCAGGATTTTGCTCTACGGAAGGGGTCCTCTCTGTACAAGGTTTAGGGGTACATTTTCACCCAAAAACCACTATCGCTCAACCGAAACAACTCCTCGACATGTGTCTTCTCTGTGAATTTGGCCCCGATCTGACGAGAAGTTTTCGAGATATGCCCCTCTGAAGGTACAAATTGGGACTTGGCCGATTTTCACCCATTGCGGTGTCTATGGGGTGTTGGGAATCGCTCTACCGACCAGCCGGTTGGAGATATCGATTCCCGGTCTTCGGCGCGTTTGCTCAACTCCGTAATGCCTACTTTTCGTCCATACACACAACACCTCGCAGAGTTCTCCTTCTGCCAGATATAGCGCGTGCCCCTTTGTTCGTGCACCATTTTGGCCCGTTTTTCGCACATCGCCTCGAAACCATGCGTCCGACGCTTTTGCGTCCCAAGTAGTGATGTTAGAACACCACCGTGGCTAACTTTCGTCCATATACGCCAACTCCGTGCAATGTCTCCATCACCCTGTTTTTGGGTGAAAACCCATTTCAGGGACTTAGCCGATTTTCACCCATTGCGGTGTCTATGGGGTGTTGGGAATCGCTCTACCGACCAGCCGGTTGGAGATATCGTTTTGCGGTCTTCGGCGCGTTTGCTCAACTTCGTAATGCCTACTTTTCGTCCATACACACAACACCTCGCAGAGTTCTCCTTCTGCCAGATATAGCGCGTGCCCCTTTGTTCGTGCACCATTTTGCCCGTTTTTCGCACATTGCCTCGAAACCATGCGTTCGACGGTTTTGCGTCCCAAGCACCAATGTTAGAACACCACCGTGGCTAACTTTCGTCCATATACGCCAACTCCGTGCAATGTCTCCATCACCCTGTTTTTGGGTGAAAACCCATTTCAGGGACTTAGCCGATTTTCACCCATTGCGGTGTCTATGGGGTGTTGGGAATCGCTCTACCGACCAGCCGGTTGGAGATATCGATTCCCGGTCTTCGGCGCGTTTGCTCAACTTCGTAATGCCTACTTTTCGTCCATACACACAACACCTCGCAGAGTTCTCCTTCTGCCAGATATAGCGCGTGCCCCTTTGTTCGTGCACCATTTTGCCCGTTTTTCGCACATTGCCTCGAAACCATGCGTTCGACGGTTTTGCGTCCCAAGCACCAATGTTAGAACACCACCGTGGCTAACTTTCGTCCATATACGCCAACTCCGTGCAATGTCTCCATCACCCTGTTTTTGGGTGAAAACCCATTTCAGGGACTTAGCCGATTTTCACCCATTGCGGTGTCTATGGGGTGTTGGGAATCGCTCTACCGACCAGCCGGTTGGAGATATCGATTCCCGGTCTTCGGCGCGTTTGCTCAACTTCGTAATGCCTACTTTTCGTCCATACACACAACACCTCGCAGAGTTCTCCTTCTGCTAGATATAGCGCGTGCCTCTTTTGTTCGTGCACCATTTTGGCCCGTTTTTCGCACATTGCCTCGAGACCATGCGTTCGACGGTTTTGCGTCCCAAGCACCGATGTTAGAACACCACCGTGGCTAACTTTCGTCGATATACGCCAAACTTCTCAGACACCTCCATCCGAGAGTATTTCGTGTTTTCCCATATATTGCATACTTCCAGGGGTTTTCTTCCATACAACTTTCAATGTTCTGTAAAACACCCGCGCATCGTCCGATTGGACTGAAACTGCTCCGGCGCGCTCTCTGCCGTGCTACAACTCTGCGCAAACCATCAAAACCTCGATGCCTGCGTGCGCACCTAGCCATCTGAACTCCGTACACTCTGGCTTAACAGGCCTCTTAGCCCGTTACAACATGGCTAACCCACTGGTAACCGGTAACCGTCACTCGTCCAATGTGGTCCATCACCCATGCAAGCTGTTTCGCGTGCTTGCGCTTGCTCCGTGAGCAATCCCGCGTGCATTCGGTTGTCTTCCAACAGCGTGTTCGTCTCGCAACAATCTCCTCCGTGTGTACGCCTGGTGCTATGCAACAAGTTGAAATTTTTCGGGAAGTCAAGTTTTGGGACTTGTACTTTTTTTCAACATTAAATGCAGCTTTTCGCACACCATAGCAACTCGGGCTTCGACTTTCGGGACTTAGTGCTTTTCGCGAATCAAGCCCAATGGACTTGACCCGCTAAAGCTCACCTCCTCTCTATCGCTCCATTCGGGTAGCTATGGTGCACCCCAGCCAGTAGCGCACATGCACCCCATGTCTGGGGCACAAGCACACCACCCACTAGGACACCCTTTCCCGGTGGGTGCAAGTCACTCTACTCCGAGCCCTGGGACAGCTTCCCAGGGTGTTTTCCATGTACCACTAACCCTTGGTTGGACACCTCTTGGCTACTTGACCCCTTTCCCGGTGGGTGCAAGTCACCGTGCGGAACCTTTCGGCCGCTCTCTCTAGGACTGTGTTGCAGGCAAGCACAGTGGTTCCGCGACCTAGAGACAGCGGCATCCCTTGTTACTACTACTCCGAGCCCTGGGACACCTTCCCAGGGTGTTTTCCATGTACCACTAGCCTCTGGTTGAACATCGGTGGAGGTACTTGATTTCACCCAAAACCACCCTAGGTCACCGTTCCGACCACCCAGCTACCGTTAAAACGCCTCCGGACACCAAGACACACCTTCCCGGTACCAGAACCAGTCGTAGTTGCCGTCACCCAAATTTCATACAACCGTCACCCACGGGCCGAAACACCTTGCCACTACATGAGTCTAGTATTAGGTCCTAGGGTCTCTTTTCGACAACTCCCGACCTCCCTGATATCGAATCGTCAGTTTACATGAGGAGGCTAAACTTTCTATGACGACTCAGTACAACCATACCTCCCTATAATAGTGAAATGTCAAATTCTAGGGCTTTTTGGCCATGGAAAATTCTGAAGCTCGGCACGAGCAAACATGACCCATGCTTGTATCTCCGAAACTATGAGTCTGACAGTTTTGCACCCTTCTGCGGAAAGTTGTGTCTCGGTAAGCCTAAAAAGTCAGTAGAACACCACGAAACGATCCGACCACTCCTTCGACCTGTTTTGGGGTTTTGCAGTTTTCCATGGGGTATTTTGTATGGGGAAAACCGACCCATGCCCGTATCTCCGTACCTAAGCGTCTGACGGTCTTGGACCCCTTCAGGTAAAAGTTGCATTTCGTCGAGCTGAACATTTCGCTAGAACATCGCGAAACGATCCGACGACTCCTTCTGGGAGTTTTTGGGGTCGGAAGGTTTTCTGGGACTTAGTCTCTGGAGCAACATTTCTGAAGCTCGGCACGAGCAACCACGCACGTGTCTTATATCTCCGTAAGTAAGGGTCTGACGGTCTTGGACACCTTTAGCAAAAAGTTGCGCCCTATCGAATGGAACATTTCACTAGAACACCACGAAACGATCCGACCACTCCTTCAACCTGTTTTGGGGTTTTGCAGTTTTCCATGGGGTATTTTGTATGGGGAAAACCGACCCATGCCCGTATCTCCGTACCTAAGCGTCTGACGGTCTTGGACCCCTTGAGGTCAAAGTTGCATTTCGTCGAGCTGAACATTTCACTAGAACATCGCGAAACGATCCGACGACTCCTTCTGGGAGTTTTTGGGGTCGGAAGGTTTTCTGGGACTTAGTCTCTGGAGCAACATTTCTGAAGCTCGGCACGAGCAACCACGCACGTGTCTTATATCTCCGTAAGTAAGGGTCTGACGGTCTTGGACACCTTTAGCAAAAAGTTGCGTATAACCATCCTCGTCAATACTCTCGAACACTGTAACTCGATCCGACCACTCCTTGGTACACTTTTGTGGGTTGCCAGTTTCGGTTGGGACTTAGTCTCTGGAGACCAAATTCTGAAGCTCGGCGTGGGTACCGGTTTTTCGTGCACGTCAGAGGGCCTCGACCGCCCCGAGAACCCGACCTTCAGGATTTTGGCCATTTTTGGGGGTGCACAAAAGTGTTCGTAATCAACCTCGGATTGTACTTTTCATCATCTAGGGGCACCGTAGGGACCGAAAAAAGTGGTTTCGCATGATAGTCCACCTCGACCCATGTCGACCCTTGCGCGACCCCGACCTTCAGGATTTTGCTCTACGGAAGGGGGTCTACTTGTGCGCAACCCCGACCTTCAGGATTTTGCTCTACGGAAGGGGGTGCACAAAAGTGTTCGTAATCAACCTCGGATTGTACTTTTCATCATCTAGGGGCACCGTAGGGACCGAAAAAAGTGGTTTCGCATGATAGTGCACCTCGACCCATGTCGACCCTTGCGCGACCCCGACCTTCAGGATTTTGCTCTACGGAAGGGGGTCTACTTGTGCGCAACCCCGACCTTCAGGATTTTGCTCTACGGAAGGGGGTGCACAAAAGTGTTCGTAATCAACCTCGGATTGTACTTTTCATCATCTAGGGGCACCGTAGGGACCGAAAAAAGTGGTTTCGCATGATAGTCCACCTCGACCCATGTCGACCCTTGCGCGACCCCGACCTTCAGGATTTTGCTCTACGGAAGGGGGTCGACTTGTGCGCAACCCCGACCTTCAGGATTTTGCTCTACGGAAGGGGGTGCACAAAAGTGTTCGTAATCAACCTCGGATTGTACTTTTCATCATCTAGGGGCACCGTAGGGACCGAAAAAAGTGGTTTCGCATGATAGTCCACCTCGACCCATGTCGACCCTTGCGCGACCCCGACCTTCAGGATTTTGCTCTACGGAAGGGGGTCTACTTGTGCGCAACCCCGACCTTCAGGATTTTGCTCTACGGAAGGGGGTGCACAAAAGTGTTCGTAATCAACCTCGGATTGTACTTTTCATCATCTAGGGGCACCGTAGGGACCGAAAAAAGTGGTTTCGCATGATAGTCCACCTCGACCCATGTCGACCCTTGCGCGACCCCGACCTTCAGGATTTTGCTCTACGGAAGGGGGTCTACTTGTGCGCAACCCCGACCTTCAGGATTTTGCTCTACGGAAGGGGGTGCACAAAAGTGTTCGTAATCAACCTCGGATTGTACTTTTCATCATCTAGGGGCACCGTAGGGACCGAAAAAAGTGGTTTCGCATGATAGTCCACCTCGACCCATGTCGACCCTTGCGCGACCCCGACCTTCAGGATTTTGCTCTACGGAAGGGGGTCTACTTGTGCGCAACCCCGACCTTCAGGATTTTGCTCTACGGAAGGGGGTGCACAAAAGTGTTCGTAATCAACCTCGGATTGTACTTTTCATCATCTAGGGGCACCGTAGGGACCGAAAAAAGTGGTTTCGCATGATAGTCCACCTCGACCCATGTCGACCCTTGCGCGACCCCGACCTTCAGGATTTTGCTCTACGGAAGGGGGTCTACTTGTGCGCAACCCCGACCTTCAGGATTTTGCTCTACGGAAGGGGGTGCACAAAAGTGTTCGTAATCAACCTCGGATTGTACTTTTCATCATCTAGGGGCACCGTAGGGACCGAAAAAAGTGGTTTCGCATGATAGTGCACCTCGACCCATGTCGACCCTTGCGCGACCCCGACCTTCAGGATTTTGCTCTACGGAAGGGGGTCTACTTGTGCGCAACCCCGACCTTCAGGATTTTGCTCTACGGAAGGGGGTGCACAAAAGTGTTCGTAATCAACCTCGGATTGTACTTTTCATCATCTAGGGGCACCGTAGGGACCGAAAAAAGTGGTTTCGCATGATAGTCCACCTCGACCCATGTCGACCCTTGCGCGACCCCGACCTTCAGGATTTTGCTCTACGGAAGGGGGTCGACTTGTGCGCAACCCCGACCTTCAGGATTTTGCTCTACGGAAGGGGGTGCACAAAAGTGTTCGTAATCAACCTCGGATTGTACTTTTCATCATCTAGGGGCACCGTAGGGACCGAAAAAAGTGGTTTCGCATGATAGTCCACCTCGACCCATGTCGACCCTTGCGCGACCCCGACCTTCAGGATTTTGCTCTACGGAAGGGGGTCGACTTGTGCGCAACCCCGACCTTCAGGATTTTGCTCTACGGAAGGGGGTCGACTTGTGCGCAACCCCGACCTTCAGGATTTTGCTCTACGGAAGGGGGTGCACAAATGTGTTCGTAATCAACCTCGGATTGTACTTTTCATCATCTAGGGGCACCGTAGGGACCGAAAAAAGTGGTTTCGCATGATAGTCCACCTCGACCCATGTCGACCCTTGCGCGACCCCGACCTTCAGGATTTTGCTCTACGGAAGGGGGTGCACAAAAGTGTTCGTAATCAACCTCGGATTGTACTTTTCATCATCTAGGGGCACCGTAGGGACCGAAAAAAGTGGTTTCGCATGATAGTCCACCTCGACCCATGTCGACCCTTGCGCGACCCCGACCTTCAGGATTTTGCTCTACGGAAGGGGGTCTACTTGTGCGCAACCCCGACCTTCAGGATTTTGCTCTACGGAAGGGGGTGCACAAAAGTGTTCGTAATCAACCTCGGATTGTACTTTTCATCATCTAGGGGCACCGTAGGGACCGAAAAAAGTGGTTTCGCATGATAGTCCACCTCGACCCATGTCGACCCTTGCGCGACCCCGACCTTCAGGATTTTGCTCTACGGAAGGGGGTGCACAAAAGTGTTCGTAATCAACCTCGGATTGTACTTTTCATCATCTAGGTGCACCGTAGGGACCGAAAAAAGTGGTTTCGCATGATAGTCCACCTCGACCCATGTCGACCCTTGCGCGACCCCGACCTTCAGGATTTTGCTCTACGGAAGGGGGTCGACTTGTGCGCAACCCCGACCTTCAGGATTTTGCTCTACGGAAGGGGGTCGACTTGTGCGCAACCCCGACCTTCAGGATTTTGCTCTACGGAAGGGGGTCGACTTGTGCGCAACCCCGACCTTCAGGATTTTGCTCTACGGAAGGGGGTGCACAAAAGTGTTCGTAATCAACCTCGGATTGTACTTTTCATCATCTAGGGGCACCGTAGGGACCGAAAAAAGTGGTTTCGCATGATAGTCCACCTCGACCCATGTCGACCCTTGCGCGACCCCGACCTTCAGGATTTTGCTCTACGGAAGGGGTCGACCCTTGCGCGACCCCGACCTTCAGGATTTTGCTCTACGGAAGGGGGTGCACAAAAGTGTTCGTAATCAACCTCGGATTGTACTTTTCATCATCTAGGGGCACCGTAGGGACCGAAAAAAGTGGTTTCGCATGATAGTCCACCTCGACCCATGTCGACCCTTGCGCGACCCCGACCTTCAGGATTTTGCTCTACGGAAGGGGGTCTACTTGTGCGCAACCCCGACCTTCAGGATTTTGCTCTACGGAAGGGGGTGCACAAAAGTGTTCGTAATCAACCTCGGATTGTACTTTTCATCATCTAGGGGCACCGTAGGGACCGAAAAAAGTGGTTTCGCATGATAGTCCACCTCGACCCATGTCGACTCTTGCGCGACCCCGACCTTCAGGATTTTGCTCTACGGAAGGGGGTCGACTTGTGCGCAACCCCGACCTTCAGGATTTTGCTCTACGGAAGGGGGTGCACAAAAGTGTTCGTAATCAACCTCGGATTGTACTTTTCATCATCTAGGGGCACCGTAGGGACCGAAAAAAGTGGTTTCGCATGATAGTCCACCTCGACCCATGTCGACCCTTGCGCGACCCCGACCTTCAGGATTTTGCTCTACGGAAGGGGTCCTCTCTGTACAAGGTTTAGGGGTACATTTTCACCCAAAAACCACTATCGCTCAACCGAAACAACTCCTCGACATGTGTCTTCTCTGTGAATTTGGCCCCGATCTGACGAGAAGTTTTCGAGATATGCCCCTCTGAAGGTACGAATTGGGACTTGGCCGATTTTCACCCATTGCGGTGTCTATGGGGTGTTGGGAATCGCTCTACCGACCAGCCGGTTGGAGATATCGATTCCCGGTCTTCGGCGCGTTTGCTCAACTCCGTAATGCCTACTTTTCGTCCATACACACAACACCTCGCAGAGTTCTCCTTCTGCCAGATATAGCGCGTGCCCCTTTGTTCGTGCACCATTTTGGCCCGTTTTTCGCACATCGCCTCGAAACCATGCGTCCGACGCTTTTGCGTCCCAAGTAGTGATGTTAGAACACCACCGTGGCTAACTTTCGTCCATATACGCCAACTCCGTGCAATGTCTCCATCACCCTGTTTTTGGGTGAAAACCCATTTCAGGGACTTAGCCGATTTTCACCCATTGCGGTGTCTATGGGGTGTTGGGAATCGCTCTACCGACCAGCCGGTTGGAGATATCGTTTTGCGGTCTTCGGCGCGTTTGCTCAACTTCGTAATGCCTACTTTTCGTCCATACACACAACACCTCGCAGAGTTCTCCTTCTGCCAGATATAGCGCGTGCCCCTTTGTTCGTGCACCATTTTGCCCGTTTTTCGCACATTGCCTCGAAACCATGCGTTCGACGGTTTTGCGTCCCAAGCACCAATGTTAGAACACCACCGTGGCTAACTTTCGTCCATATACGCCAACTCCGTGCAATGTCTCCATCACCCTGTTTTTGGGTGAAAACCCATTTCAGGGACTTAGCCGATTTTCACCCATTGCGGTGTCTATGGGGTGTTGGGAATCGCTCTACCGACCAGCCGGTTGGAGATATCGATTCCCGGTCTTCGGCGCGTTTGCTCAACTTCGTAATGCCTACTTTTCGTCCATACACACAACACCTCGCAGAGTTCTCCTTCTGCCAGATATAGCGCGTGCCCCTTTGTTCGTGCACCATTTTGCCCGTTTTTCGCACATTGCCTCGAAACCATGCGTTCGACGGTTTTGCGTCCCAAGCACCAATGTTAGAACACCACCGTGGCTAACTTTCGTCCATATACGCCAACTCCGTGCAATGTCTCCATCACCCTGTTTTTGGGTGAAAACCCATTTCAGGGACTTAGCCGATTTTCACCCATTGCGGTGTCTATGGGGTGTTGGGAATCGCTCTACCGACCAGCCGGTTGGAGATATCGATTCCCGGTCTTCGGCGCGTTTGCTCAACTTCGTAATGCCTACTTTTCGTCCATACACACAACACCTCGCAGAGTTCTCCTTCTGCTAGATATAGCGCGTGCCTCTTTTGTTCGTGCACCATTTTGGCCCGTTTTTCGCACATTGCCTCGAGACCATGCGTTCGACGGTTTTGCGTCCCAAGCACCGATGTTAGAACACCACCGTGGCTAACTTTCGTCGATATACGCCAAACTTCTCAGACACCTCCATCCGAGAGTATTTCGTGTTTTCCCATATATTGCATACTTCCAGGGGTTTTCTTCCATACAACTTTCAATGTTCTGTAAAACACCCGCGCATCGTCCGATTGGACTGAAACTGCTCCGGCGCGCTCTCTGCCGTGCTACAACTCTGCGCAAACCATCAAAACCTCGATGCCTGCGTGCGCACCTAGCCATCTGAACTCCGTACACTCTGGCTTAACAGGCCTCTTAGCCCGTTACAACATGGCTAACCCACTGGTAACCGGTAACCGTCACTCGTCCAATGTGGTCCATCACCCATGCAAGCTGTTTCGCGTGCTTGCGCTTGCTCCGTGAGCAATCCCGCGTGCATTCGGTTGTCTTCCAACAGCGTGTTCGTCTCGCAACAATCTCCTCCGTGTGTACGCCTGGTGCTATGCAACAAGTTGAAATTTTTCGGGAAGTCAAGTTTTGGGACTTGTACTTTTTTTCAACATTAAATGCAGCTTTTCGCACACCATAGCAACTCGGGCTTCGACTTTCGGGACTTAGTGCTTTTCGCGAATCAAGCCCAATGGACTTGACCCGCTAAAGCTCACCTCCTCTCTATCGCTCCATTCGGGTAGCTATGGTGCACCCCAGCCAGTAGCGCACATGCACCCCATGTCTGGGGCACAAGCACACCACCCACTAGGACACCCTTTCCCGGTGGGTGCAAGTCACTCTACTCCGAGCCCTGGGACAGCTTCCCAGGGTGTTTTCCATGTACCACTAACCCTTGGTTGGACACCTCTTGGCTACTTGACCCCTTTCCCGGTGGGTGCAAGTCACCGTGCGGAACCTTTCGGCCGCTCTCTCTAGGACTGTGTTGCAGGCAAGCACAGTGGTTCCGCGACCTAGAGACAGCGGCATCCCTTGTTACTACTACTCCGAGCCCTGGGACACCTTCCCAGGGTGTTTTCCATGTACCACTAGCCTCTGGTTGAACATCGGTGGAGGTACTTGATTTCACCCAAAACCACCCTAGGTCACCGTTCCGACCACCCAGCTACCGTTAAAACGCCTCCGGACACCAAGACACACCTTCCCGGTACCAGAACCAGTCGTAGTTGCCGTCACCCAAATTTCATACAACCGTCACCCACGGGCCGAAACACCTTGCCACTACATGAGTCTAGTATTAGGTCCTAGGGTCTCTTTTCGACAACTCCCGACCTCCCTGATATCGAATCGTCAGTTTACATGAGGAGGCTAAACTTTCTATGACGACTCAGTACAACCATACCTCCCTATAATAGTGAAATGTCAAATTCTAGGGCTTTTTGGCCATGGAAAATTCTGAAGCTCGGCACGAGCAAACATGACCCATGCTTGTATCTCCGAAACTATGAGTCTGACAGTTTTGCACCCTTCTGCGGAAAGTTGTGTCTCGGTAAGCCTAAAAAGTCAGTAGAACACCACGAAACGATCCGACCACTCCTTCGACCTGTTTTGGGGTTTTGCAGTTTTCCATGGGGTATTTTGTATGGGGAAAACCGACCCATGCCCGTATCTCCGTACCTAAGCGTCTGACGGTCTTGGACCCCTTCAGGTAAAAGTTGCATTTCGTCGAGCTGAACATTTCGCTAGAACATCGCGAAACGATCCGACGACTCCTTCTGGGAGTTTTTGGGGTCGGAAGGTTTTCTGGGACTTAGTCTCTGGAGCAACATTTCTGAAGCTCGGCACGAGCAACCACGCACGTGTCTTATATCTCCGTAAGTAAGGGTCTGACGGTCTTGGACACCTTTAGCAAAAAGTTGCGCCCTATCGAATGGAACATTTCACTAGAACACCACGAAACGATCCGACCACTCCTTCAACCTGTTTTGGGGTTTTGCAGTTTTCCATGGGGTATTTTGTATGGGGAAAACCGACCCATGCCCGTATCTCCGTACCTAAGCGTCTGACGGTCTTGGACCCCTTGAGGTCAAAGTTGCATTTCGTCGAGCTGAACATTTCACTAGAACATCGCGAAACGATCCGACGACTCCTTCTGGGAGTTTTTGGGGTCGGAAGGTTTTCTGGGACTTAGTCTCTGGAGCAACATTTCTGAAGCTCGGCACGAGCAACCACGCACGTGTCTTATATCTCCGTAAGTAAGGGTCTGACGGTCTTGGACACCTTTAGCAAAAAGTTGCGTATAACCATCCTCGTCAATACTCTCGAACACTGTAACTCGATCCGACCACTCCTTGGTACACTTTTGTGGGTTGCCAGTTTCGGTTGGGACTTAGTCTCTGGAGACCAAATTCTGAAGCTCGGCGTGGGTACCGGTTTTTCGTGCACGTCAGAGGGCCTCGACCGCCCCGAGAACCCGACCTTCAGGATTTTGGCCATTTTTGGGGGTGCACAAAAGTGTTCGTAATCAACCTCGGATTGTACTTTTCATCATCTAGGGGCACCGTAGGGACCGAAAAAAGTGGTTTCGCATGATAGTCCACCTCGACCCATGTCGACCCTTGCGCGACCCCGACCTTCAGGATTTTGCTCTACGGAAGGGGGTCTACTTGTGCGCAACCCCGACCTTCAGGATTTTGCTCTACGGAAGGGGGTGCACAAAAGTGTTCGTAATCAACCTCGGATTGTACTTTTCATCATCTAGGGGCACCGTAGGGACCGAAAAAAGTGGTTTCGCATGATAGTGCACCTCGACCCATGTCGACCCTTGCGCGACCCCGACCTTCAGGATTTTGCTCTACGGAAGGGGGTCTACTTGTGCGCAACCCCGACCTTCAGGATTTTGCTCTACGGAAGGGGGTGCACAAAAGTGTTCGTAATCAACCTCGGATTGTACTTTTCATCATCTAGGGGCACCGTAGGGACCGAAAAAAGTGGTTTCGCATGATAGTCCACCTCGACCCATGTCGACCCTTGCGCGACCCCGACCTTCAGGATTTTGCTCTACGGAAGGGGGTCGACTTGTGCGCAACCCCGACCTTCAGGATTTTGCTCTACGGAAGGGGGTGCACAAAAGTGTTCGTAATCAACCTCGGATTGTACTTTTCATCATCTAGGGGCACCGTAGGGACCGAAAAAAGTGGTTTCGCATGATAGTCCACCTCGACCCATGTCGACCCTTGCGCGACCCCGACCTTCAGGATTTTGCTCTACGGAAGGGGGTCGACTTGTGCGCAACCCCGACCTTCAGGATTTTGCTCTACGGAAGGGGGTCGACTTGTGCGCAACCCCGACCTTCAGGATTTTGCTCTACGGAAGGGGGTGTACAAAAGTGTTCGTAATCAACCTCGGATTGTACTTTTCATCATCTAGGGGCACCGTAGGGACCGAAAAAAGTGGTTTCGCATGATAGTCCACCTCGACCCATGTCGACCCTTGCGCGACCCCGACCTTCAGGATTTTGCTCTACGGAAGGGGGTCTACTTGTGCGCAACCCCGACCTTCAGGATTTTGCTCTACGGAAGGGGGTGCACAAAAGTGTTCGTAATCAACCTCGGATTGTACTTTTCATCATCTAGGGGCACCGTAGGGACCGAAAAAAGTGGTTTCGCATGATAGTCCACCTCGACCCATGTCGACCCTTGCGCGACCCCGACCTTCAGGATTTTGCTCTACGGAAGGGGGTCTACTTGTGCGCAACCCCGACCTTCAGGATTTTGCTCTACGGAAGGGGGTGCACAAAAGTGTTCGTAATCAACCTCGGATTGTACTTTTCATCATCTAGGGGCACCGTAGGGACCGAAAAAAGTGGTTTCGCATGATAGTCCACCTCGACCCATGTCGACCCTTGCGCGACCCCGACCTTCAGGATTTTGCTCTACGGAAGGGGGTGCACAAAAGTGTTCGTAATCAACCTCGGATTGTACTTTTCATCATCTAGGTGCACCGTAGGGACCGAAAAAAGTGGTTTCGCATGATAGTCCACCTCGACCCATGTCGACCCTTGCGCGACCCCGACCTTCAGGATTTTGCTCTACGGAAGGGGGTCGACTTGTGCGCAACCCCGACCTTCAGGATTTTGCTCTACGGAAGGGGGTCGACTTGTGCGCAACCCCGACCTTCAGGATTTTGCTCTACGGAAGGGGGTCGACTTGTGCGCAACCCCGACCTTCAGGATTTTGCTCTACGGAAGGGGGTGCACAAAAGTGTTCGTAATCAACCTCGGATTGTACTTTTCATCATCTAGGGGCACCGTAGGGACCGAAAAAAGTGGTTTCGCATGATAGTCCACCTCGACCCATGTCGACCCTTGCGCGACCCCGACCTTCAGGATTTTGCTCTACGGAAGGGGTCGACCCTTGCGCGACCCCGACCTTCAGGATTTTGCTCTACGGAAGGGGGTGCACAAAAGTGTTCGTAATCAACCTCGGATTGTACTTTTCATCATCTAGGGGCACCGTAGGGACCGAAAAAAGTGGTTTCGCATGATAGTCCACCTCGACCCATGTCGACCCTTGCGCGACCCCGACCTTCAGGATTTTGCTCTACGGAAGGGGTCGACCCTTGCGCGACCCCGACCTTCAGGATTTTGCTCTACGGAAGGGGGTGCACAAAAGTGTTCGTAATCAACCTCGGATTGTACTTTTCATCATCTAGGGGCACCGTAGGGACCGAAAAAAGTGGTTTCGCATGATAGTCCACCTCGACCCATGTCGACCCTTGCGCAACCCCGACCTTCAGGATTTTGCTCTACGGAAGGGGGTCGACTTGTGCGCAACCCCGACCTTCAGGATTTTGCTCTACGGAAGGGGGTGCACAAAAGTGTTCGTAATCAACCTCGGATTGTACTTTTCATCATCTAGGGGCACCGTAGGGACCGAAAAAAGTGGTTTCGCATGATAGTCCACCTCGACCCATGTCGACCCTTGCGCGACCCCGACCTTCAGGATTTTGCTCTACGGAAGGGGGTCTACTTGTGCGCAACCCCGACCTTCAGGATTTTGCTCTACGGAAGGGGGTGCACAAAAGTGTTCGTAATCAACCTCGGATTGTACTTTTCATCATCTAGGGGCACCGTAGGGACCGAAAAAAGTGGTTTCGCATGATAGTCCACCTCGACCCATGTCGACTCTTGCGCGACCCCGACCTTCAGGATTTTGCTCTACGGAAGGGGGTGCACACTTGTGCGACCCCGACCTTCAGGATTTTGCTCTACGGAAGGGGGTGCACAAAAGTGTTCGTAATCAACCTCGGATTGTACTTTTCATCATCTAGGGGCACCGTAGGGACCGAAAAAAGTGGTTTCGCATGATAGTCCACCTCGACCCATGTCGACCCTTGCGCGACCCCGACCTTCAGGATTTTGCTCTACGGAAGGGGGTGCACAAAAGTGTTCGTAATCAACCTCGGATTGTACTTTTCATCATCTAGGGGCACCGTAGGGACCGAAAAAAGTGGTTTCGCATGATAGTCCACCTCGACCCATGTCGACCCTTGCGCGACCCCGACCTTCAGGATTTTGCTCTACGGAAGGGGGTGCACAAAAGTGTTCGTAATCAACCTCGGATTGTACTTTTCATCATCTAGGGGCACCGTAGGGACCGAAAAAAGTGGTTTCGCATGATAGTCCACCTCGACCCATGTCGACCCTTGCGCGACCCCGACCTTCAGGATTTTGCTCTACGGAAGGGGGTCTACTTGTGCGCAACCCCGACCTTCAGGATTTTGCTCTACGGAAGGGGGTGCACAAAAGTGTTCGTAATCAACCTCGGATTGTACTTTTCATCATCTAGGGGCACCGTAGGGACCGAAAAAAGTGGTTTCGCATGATAGTCCACCTCGACCCATGTCGACTCTTGCGCGACCCCGACCTTCAGGATTTTGCTCTACGGAAGGGGGTCGACTTGTGCGCAACCCCGACCTTCAGGATTTTGCTCTACGGAAGGGGGTGCACAAAAGTGTTCGTAATCAACCTCGGATTGTACTTTTCATCATCTAGGGGCACCGTAGGGACCGAAAAAAGTGGTTTCGCATGATAGTCCACCTCGACCCATGTCGACCCTTGCGCGACCCCGACCTTCAGGATTTTGCTCTACGGAAGGGGTCCTCTCTGTACAAGGTTTAGGGGTACATTTTCACCCAAAAACCACTATCGCTCAACCGAAACAACTCCTCGACATGTGTCTTCTCTGTGAATTTGGCCCCGATCTGACGAGAAGTTTTCGAGATATGCCCCTCTGAAGGTACAAATTGGGACTTGGCCGATTTTCACCCATTGCGGTGTCTATGGGGTGTTGGGAATCGCTCTACCGACCAGCCGGTTGGAGATATCGATTCCCGGTCTTCGGCGCGTTTGCTCAACTCCGTAATGCCTACTTTTCGTCCATACACACAACACCTCGCAGAGTTCTCCTTCTGCCAGATATAGCGCGTGCCCCTTTGTTCGTGCACCATTTTGGCCCGTTTTTCGCACATCGCCTCGAAACCATGCGTCCGACGCTTTTGCGTCCCAAGTAGTGATGTTAGAACACCACCGTGGCTAACTTTCGTCCATATACGCCAACTCCGTGCAATGTCTCCATCACCCTGTTTTTGGGTGAAAACCCATTTCAGGGACTTAGCCGATTTTCACCCATTGCGGTGTCTATGGGGTGTTGGGAATCGCTCTACCGACCAGCCGGTTGGAGATATCGTTTTGCGGTCTTCGGCGCGTTTGCTCAACTTCGTAATGCCTACTTTTCGTCCATACACACAACACCTCGCAGAGTTCTCCTTCTGCCAGATATAGCGCGTGCCCCTTTGTTCGTGCACCATTTTGCCCGTTTTTCGCACATTGCCTCGAAACCATGCGTTCGACGGTTTTGCGTCCCAAGCACCAATGTTAGAACACCACCGTGGCTAACTTTCGTCCATATACGCCAACTCCGTGCAATGTCTCCATCACCCTGTTTTTGGGTGAAAACCCATTTCAGGGACTTAGCCGATTTTCACCCATTGCGGTGTCTATGGGGTGTTGGGAATCGCTCTACCGACCAGCCGGTTGGAGATATCGATTCCCGGTCTTCGGCGCGTTTGCTCAACTTCGTAATGCCTACTTTTCGTCCATACACACAACACCTCGCAGAGTTCTCCTTCTGCCAGATATAGCGCGTGCCCCTTTGTTCGTGCACCATTTTGCCCGTTTTTCGCACATTGCCTCGAAACCATGCGTTCGACGGTTTTGCGTCCCAAGCACCAATGTTAGAACACCACCGTGGCTAACTTTCGTCCATATACGCCAACTCCGTGCAATGTCTCCATCACCCTGTTTTTGGGTGAAAACCCATTTCTGGGACTTAGCCGATTTTCACCCATTGCGGTGTCTATGGGGTGTTGGGAATCGCTCTACCGACCAGCCGGTTGGAGATATCGATTCCCGGTCTTCGGCGCGTTTGCTCAACTCCGTAATGCCTACTTTTCGTCCATACACACAACACCTCGCAGAGTTCTCCTTCTGCCAGATATAGCGCGTGCCCCTTTGCTCGTGCACCGTTTTGGCCCGTTTTTCGCACATCGCTTCGAAACCATGCGTTCGACGGTTTTGCGTCCCAAGCACCGATGTTAGAACACCACCGTGGCTAACTTTCGTCCATATACGCCAACTCCGTGCAATGTCTCCATCACCCTGTTTTTGGGTGAAAACCCA
>NW_026525473.1:22500-55000 GCF_943737925.1 Anopheles nili | reverse complement strand
CGCACGTGTCTTATATCTCCGTAAGTAAGGGTCTGACGGTCTTGGACACCTTTAGCAAAAAGTTGCGCCCTATCGAATGGAACATTTCACTAGAACACCACGAAACGATTCGACCACTCCTTCGACCTGTTTTGGGGTTTTGCAGTTTTCCATGGGGTATTTTGTATGGGGAAAACCGACCCATGCCCGTATCTCCGTACCTAAGCGTCTGACGGTCTTGGACCCCTTTAGGTAAAAGTTGCATTCCGTCGAGCTGAACATTTCACTAGAACATCGCGAAACGATCCGACGCCTCCTTCTGGGAGTTTTCGGGGTCCGAAGGTTTTCTGGGACTTAGTCTCTGGAGCAACATTTCTGAAGCTCGGCACGAGCAACCACGCACGTGTCTTATATCTCCGTAAGTAAGTGTCTGACGGTCTTGGACGCCTTTAGCAAAAAGTTGCGCCCTATTGAATGGAACATTTCACTAGAACACCACGAAACGATCCGACCACTCCTTCGACCTGTTTTTGGGTTTTGCAGTTTTCCATGGGGTATTTTGTATGGGGAAAACCGACCCATGCCCGTATCTCCGTACCTAAGCGTCTGACGGTCTTGGACCCCTTTAGGTAAAAGTTGCATTTCGTCGAGCTGAACATTTCACTAGAACATCGCGAAACGATCCGACGACTCCTTCTGGGAGTTTTTGGGGTCCGAAGGTTTTCTGGGACTTAGTCTCTGGAGCAACATTTCTGAAGCTCGGCACGGGCAACCACGCACGTGTCTTATATCTCCGTAAGTAAGGGTCTGACGGTCTTGGACACCTTTAGCAAAAAGTTGCGCCCTATCGAATGGAACATTTCACTAGAACACCACGAAACGATCCGACCACTCCTTCGACCTGTTTTGGGGTTTTGCAGTTTTCCATGGGGTATTTTGTATGGGGAAAACCGACCCATGCCCGTATCTCCGTACCTAAGCGTCTGACGGTCTTGGACCCCTTTAGGTAAAAGTTGCATTCCGTTGAGCTGAACATTTCACTAGAACATCGCGAAACGATCCGACGCCTCCTTCTGGGAGTTTTTGGGGTCCGAAGGTTTTCTGGGACTTAGTCTCTGGAGCAACATTTCTGAAGCTCGGCACGAGCAACCACGCACGTGTCTTATATCTCCGTAAGTAAGGGTCTGACGGTCTTGGACACCTTTAGCAAAAAGTTGCGCCCTATCGAATGGAACATTTCACTAGAACACCACGAAACGATCCGACCACTCCTTCGACCTGTTTTGGGGTTTTGCAGTTTTCCATGGGGTATTTTGTATGGGGAAAACCGACCCATGCCCGTATCTCCGTACCTAAGCGTCTGACGGTCTTGGACCCCTTTAGGTAAAAGTTGCATTCCGTCGAGCTGAACATTTCACTAGAACATCGCGAAACGATCCGACGCCTCCTTCTGGGAGTTTTTGGGGTCCGAAGGTTTTCTGGGACTTAGTCTCTGGAGCAACATTTCTGAAGCTCGGCACGAGCAACCACGCACGTGTCTTATATCTCCGTAAGTAAGGGTCTGACGGTCTTGGACACCTTTAGCAAAAAGTTGCGCCCTATCGAATGGAACATTTCACTAGAACACCACGAAACGATCCGACCACTCCTTCGACCTGTTTTGGGGTTTTGCAGTTTTCCATGGGGTATTTTGTATGGGGAAAACCGACCCATGCCCGTATCTCCGTACCTAAGCGTCTGACGGACTTGGACCCCTTTAGGTAAAAGTTGCATTCCGTCGAGCTGAACATTTCACTAGAACATCGCGAAACGATCCGACGACTCCTTCTGGGAGTTTTTGGGGTCGGAAGGTTTTCTGGGACTTAGTCTCTGGAGCAACATTTCTGAAGCTCGGCACGGGCAACCACGCACGTGTCTTATATCTCCGTAAGTAAGGGTCTGACGGTCTTGGACACCTTAAGCAAAAAGTTGCGCCCTATCGAATGGAACATTTCACTAGAACACCGCGAAACGATCCGACCACTCCTTCGACCTGTTTTGGGGTTTTGCAGTTTTCCATGGGGTATTTTGTATGGGGAAAACCGACCCATGCCCGTATCTCCGTACCTAAGCGTCTGACGGACTTGGACCCCTTTAGGTAAAAGTTGCATTCCGTCGAGCTGAACATTTCACTAGAACATCGCGAAACGATCCGACGACTCCTTCTGGGAGTTTTTGGGGTCCGAAGGTTTTCTGGGACTTAGTCTCTGGAGCAACATTTCTGAAGCTCGGCACGAGCAACCACGCACGTGTCTTATATCTCCGTAAGTAAGGGTCTGACGGTCTTGGACACCTTTAGCAAAAAGTTGCGTATAACCATCCTCGTCAATACTCTCGAACACTGTAACTCGATCCGACCACTCCTTGGGATACTTTTGTGGGGTGCCAGTTTCGGTTGGGACTTAGTCTCTGGAGACCAAATTCTGAAGCTCGGCGTGGGTACCGACTTTTCGTGCACGTCCGAGGGCCTCGACCGCCCCGAGAACCCGACCTTCAGGATTTTGGCCATTTTTGGGGGTGCACAAAAGTGTTCGTAATCAACCTCGGATTGTACTTTTCATCATCTAGGGGCACCGTAGGGACCGAAAAAAGTGGTTTCGCATGATAGTCCACCTCGACCCATGTCGACCCTTGCGCGACCCCGACCTTCAGGATTTTGCTCTACGGAAGGGGGTGCACACCTGTGCGACCCCGACCTACAGGATTTTGCTCTACGGAAGGGGGTGCACAAAAGTGTTCGTAATCAACCTCGGATTGTACTTTTCATCATCTAGGGGCACCGTAGGGACCGAAAAAAGTGGTTTCGCATGATAGTCCACCTCGACCCATGTCGACCCTTGCGCGACCCCGACCTTCAGGATTTTGCTCTACGGAAGGGGGTGCACAAAAGTGTTCGTAATCAACCTCGGATTGTACTTTTCATCATCTAGGGGCACCGTAGGGACCGAAAAAAGTGGTTTCGCATGATAGTCCACCTCGACCCATGTCGACCCTTGCGCGACCCCGACCTTCAGGATTTTGCTCTACGGAAGGGGGTGCACACCTGTGCGACCCCGACCTACAGGATTTTGCTCTACGGAAGGGGGTGCACAAAAGTGTTCGTAATCAACCTCGGATTGTACTTTTCATCATCTAGGGGCACCGTAGGGACCGAAAAAAGTGGTTTCGCATGATAGTCCACCTCGACCCATGTCGACCCTTGCGCGACCCCGACCTTCAGGATTTTGCTCTACGGAAGGGGGTGCACAAAAGTGTTCGTAATCAACCTCGGATTGTACTTTTCATCATCTAGGGGCACCGTAGGGACCGAAAAAAGTGGTTTCGCATGATAGTCCACCTCGACCCATGTCGACCCTTGCGCGACCCCGACCTTCAGGATTTTGCTCTACGGAAGGGGTCTACCCTTGCTCGACCCCGACCTTCAGGATTTTGCTCTACGGAAGGGGGTGCACAAAAGTGTTCGTAATCAACCTCGGATTGTACTTTTCATCATCTAGGGGCACCGTAGGGACCGAAAAAAGTGGTTTCGCATGATAGTCCACCTCGACCCATGTCGACCCTTGCGCGACCCTGACCTTCAGGATTTTGCTCTACGGAAGGGGGTCGACTTGTGCGCAACCCCGACCTTCAGGATTTTGCTCTACGGAAGGGGGTGCACAAAAGTGTTCGTAATCAACCTCGGATTGTACTTTTCATCATCTAGGGGCACCGTAGGGACCGAAAAAAGTGGTTTCGCATGATAGTCCACCTCGACCCATGTCGACCCTTGCGCGACCCCGACCTTCAGGATTTTGCTCTACGGAAGGGGGTGCACAAAAGTGTTCGTAATCAACCTCGGATTGTACTTTTCATCATCTAGGGGCACCGTAGGGACCGAAAAAAGTGGTTTCGCATGATAGTCCACCTCGACCCATGTCGACCCTTGCGCGACCCCGACCTTCAGGATTTTGCTCTACGGAAGGGGGTGCACAAAAGTGTTCGTAATCAACCTCGGATTGTACTTTTCATCATCTAGGGGCACCGTAGGGACCGAAAAAAGTGGTTTCGCATGATAGTCCACCTCGACCCATGTCGACCCTTGCGCGACCCCGACCTTCAGGATTTTGCTCTACGGAAGGGGGTGCACAAAAGTGTTCGTAATCAACCTCGGATTGTACTTTTCATCATCTAGGGGCACCGTAGGGACCGAAAAAAGTGGTTTCGCATGATAGTCCACCTCGACCCATGTCGACCCTTGCGCGACCCCGACCTTCAGGATTTTGCTCTACGGAAGGGGGTCTACTTGTGCGCAACCCCGACCTTCAGGATTTTGCTCTACGGAAGGGGGTGCACAAAAGTGTTCGTAATCAACCTCGGATTGTACTTTTCATCATCTAGGGGCACCGTAGGGACCGAAAAAAGTGGTTTCGCATGATAGTCCACCTCGACCCATGTCGACCCTTGCGCGACCCCGACCTTCAGGATTTTGCTCTACGGAAGGGGGTCGACTTGTGCGCGACCCCGACCTTCAGGATTTTGCTCTACGGAAGGGGGTGCACACCTGTGCGACCCCGACCTACAGGATTTTGCTCTACGGAAGGGGGTGCACAAAAGTGTTCGTAATCAACCTCGGATTGTACTTTTCATCATCTAGGGGCACCGTAGGGACCGAAAAAAGTGGTTTCGCATGATAGTCCACCTAGACCCATGTCGACCCTTGCGCGACCCCGACCTTCAGGATTTTGCTCTACGGAAGGGGGTGCACACTTGTGCGACCCCGACCTTCAGGATTTTGCTCTACGGAAGGGGGTGCACAAAAGTGTTCGTAATCAACCTCGGATTGTACTTTTCATCATCTAGGGGCACCGTAGGGACCGAAAAAAGTGGTTTCGCATGATAGTCCACCTCGACCCATGTCGACCCTTGCGCGACCCCGACCTTCAGGATTTTGCTCTACGGAAGGGGGTGCACAAAAGTGTTCGTAATCAACCTCGGATTGTACTTTTCATCATCTAGGGGCACCGTAGGGACCGAAAAAAGTGGTTTCGCATGATAGTCCACCTCGACCCATGTCGACCCTTGTGCGACCCCGACCTTCAGGATTTTGCTCTACGGAAGGGGGTGCACAAAAGTGTTCGTAATCAACCTCGGATTGTACTTTTCATCATCTAGGGGCACCGTAGGGACCGAAAAAAGTGGTTTCGCATGATAGTCCACCTCGACCCATGTCGACCCTTGCGCGACCCCGACCTTCAGGATTTTGCTCTACGGAAGGGGGTGCACAAAAGTGTTCGTAATCAACCTCGGATTGTACTTTTCATCATCTAGGGGCACCGTAGGGACCGAAAAAAGTGGTTTCGCATGATAGTCCACCTCGACCCATGTCGACCCTTGCGCGACCCCGACCTTCAGGATTTTGCTCTACGGAAGGGGGTCTACTTGTGCGCAACCCCGACCTTCAGGATTTTGCTCTACGGAAGGGGGTGCACAAAAGTGTTCGTAATCAACCTCGGATTGTACTTTTCATCATCTAGGGGCACCGTAGGGACCGAAAAAAGTGGTTTCGCATGATAGTCCACCTCGACCCATGTCGACCCTTGCGCGACCCCGACCTTCAGGATTTTGCTCTACGGAAGGGGGTCGACTTGTGCGCAACCCCGACCTTCAGGATTTTGCTCTACGGAAGGGGGTGCACAAAAGTGTTCGTAATCAACCTCGGATTGTACTTTTCATCATCTAGGAGCACCGTAGGGACCGAAAAAAGTGGTTTCGCATGATAGTCCACCTCGACCCATGTCGACCCTTGCGCGACCCCGACCTTCAGGATTTTGCTCTACGGAAGGGGGTCTACTTGTGCGCAACCCCGACCTTCAGGATTTTGCTCTACGGAAGGGGGTGCACAAAAGTGTTCGTAATCAACCTCGGATTGTACTTTTCATCATCTAGGGGCACCGTAGGGACCGAAAAAAGTGGTTTCGCATGATAGTCCACCTCGACCCATGTCGACCCTTGCGCGACCCCGACCTTCAGGATTTTGCTCTACGGAAGGGGGTCGACTTGTGCGCGACCCCGACCTTCAGGATTTTGCTCTACGGAAGGGGGTGCACACCTGTGCGACCCCGACCTACAGGATTTTGCTCTACGGAAGGGGGTGCACAAAAGTGTTCGTAATCAACCTCGGATTGTACTTTTCATCATCTAGGGGCACCGTAGGGACCGAAAAAAGTGGTTTCGCATGATAGTCCACCTAGACCCATGTCGACCCTTGCGCGACCCCGACCTTCAGGATTTTGCTCTACGGAAGGGGGTGCACACTTGTGCGACCCCGACCTTCAGGATTTTGCTCTACGGAAGGGGGTGCACAAAAGTGTTCGTAATCAACCTCGGATTGTACTTTTCATCATCTAGGGGCACCGTAGGGACCGAAAAAAGTGGTTTCGCATGATAGTCCACCTCGACCCATGTCGACCCTTGCGCGACCCCGACCTTCAGGATTTTGCTCTACGGAAGGGGGTGCACAAAAGTGTTCGTAATCAACCTCGGATTGTACTTTTCATCATCTAGGGGCACCGTAGGGACCGAAAAAAGTGGTTTCGCATGATAGTCCACCTCGACCCATGTCGACCCTTGTGCGACCCCGACCTTCAGGATTTTGCTCTACGGAAGGGGGTGCACAAAAGTGTTCGTAATCAACCTCGGATTGTACTTTTCATCATCTAGGGGCACCGTAGGGACCGAAAAAAGTGGTTTCGCATGATAGTCCACCTCGACCCATGTCGACCCTTGCGCGACCCCGACCTTCAGGATTTTGCTCTACGGAAGGGGGTGCACAAAAGTGTTCGTAATCAACCTCGGATTGTACTTTTCATCATCTAGGGGCACCGTAGGGACCGAAAAAAGTGGTTTCGCATGATAGTCCACCTCGACCCATGTCGACCCTTGCGCGACCCCGACCTTCAGGATTTTGCTCTACGGAAGGGGGTCTACTTGTGCGCAACCCCGACCTTCAGGATTTTGCTCTACGGAAGGGGGTGCACAAAAGTGTTCGTAATCAACCTCGGATTGTACTTTTCATCATCTAGGGGCACCGTAGGGACCGAAAAAAGTGGTTTCGCATGATAGTCCACCTCGACCCATGTCGACCCTTGCGCGACCCCGACCTTCAGGATTTTGCTCTACGGAAGGGGGTCGACTTGTGCGCAACCCCGACCTTCAGGATTTTGCTCTACGGAAGGGGGTGCACAAAAGTGTTCGTAATCAACCTCGGATTGTACTTTTCATCATCTAGGGGCACCGTAGGGACCGAAAAAAGTGGTTTCGCATGATAGTCCACCTCGACCCATGTCGACCCTTGCGCGACCCCGACCTTCAGGATTTTGCTCTACGGAAGGGGGTCGACTTGTGCGCAACCCCGACCTTCAGGATTTTGCTCTACGGAAGGGGGTGCACAAAAGTGTTCGTAATCAACCTCGGATTGTACTTTTCATCATCTAAGGGCACCGTAGGGACCGAAAAAAGTGGTTTCGCATGATAGTCCACGTCGACCCATGTCGACCCTTGCGCGACCCCGACCTTCAGGATTTTGCTCTACGGAAGGGGGTGCACAAAAGTGTTCGTAATCAACCTCGGATTGTACTTTTCATCATCTAGGGGCACCGTAGGGACCGAAAAAAGTGGTTTCGCATGATAGTCCACCTCGACCCATGTCGACCCTTGCGCGACCCCGACCTTCAGGATTTTGCTCTACGGAAGGGGGTGCACACTTGTGCGACCCCGACCTTCAGGATTTTGCTCTACGGAAGGGGGTGCACAAAAGTGTTCGTAATCAACCTCGGATTGTACTTTTCATCATCTAGGGGCACCGTAGGGACCGAAAAAAGTGGTTTCGCATGATAGTCCACCTCGACCCATGTCGACCCTTGCGCGACCCCGACCTTCAGGATTTTGCTCTACGGAAGGGGGTGCACAAAAGTGTTCGTAATCAACCTCGGATTGTACTTTTCATCATCTAAGGGCACCGTAGGGACCGAAAAAAGTGGTTTCGCATGATAGTCCACGTCGACCCATGTCGACCCTTGCGCGACCCCGACCTTCAGGATTTTGCTCTACGGAAGGGGGTGCACAAAAGTGTTCGTAATCAACCTCGGATTGTACTTTTCATCATCTAGGGGCACCGTAGGGACCGAAAAAAGTGGTTTCGCATGATAGTCCACCTCGACCCATGTCGACCCTTGCGCGACCCCGACCTTCAGGATTTTGCTCTACGGAAGGGGGTGCACAAAAGTGTTCGTAATCAACCTCGGATTGTACTTTTCATCATCTAGGGGCACCGTAGGGACCGAAAAAAGTGGTTTCGCATGATAGTCCACCTCGACCCATGTCGACCCTTGCGCGACCCCGACCTTCAGGATTTTGCTCTACGGAAGGGGGTGCACACTTGTGCGACCCCGACCTTCAGGATTTTGCTCTACGGAAGGGGGTGCACAAAAGTGTTCGTAATCAACCTCGGATTGTACTTTTCATCATCTAGGGGCACCGTAGGGACCGAAAAAAGTGGTTTCGCATGATAGTCCACCTCGACCCATGTCGACCCTTGCGCGACCCCGACCTTCAGGATTTTGCTCTACGGAAGGGGGTCGACTTGTGCGCAACCCCGACCTTCAGGATTTTGCTCTACGGAAGGGGGTGCACAAAAGTGTTCGTAATCAACCTCGGATTGTACTTTTCATCATCTAAGGGCACCGTAGGGACCGAAAAAAGTGGTTTCGCATGATAGTCCACGTCGACCCATGTCGACCCTTGCGCGACCCCGACCTTCAGGATTTTGCTCTACGGAAGGGGGTGCACAAAAGTGTTCGTAATCAACCTCGGATTGTACTTTTCATCATCTAGGGGCACCGTAGGGACCGAAAAAAGTGGTTTCGCATGATAGTCCACCTCGACCCATGTCGACCCTTGCGCGACCCCGACCTTCAGGATTTTGCTCTACGGAAGGGGGTGCACACTTGTGCGACCCCGACCTTCAGGATTTTGCTCTACGGAAGGGGGTGCACAAAAGTGTTCGTAATCAACCTCGGATTGTACTTTTCATCATCTAGGGGCACCGTAGGGACCGAAAAAAGTGGTTTCGCATGATAGTCCACCTCGACCCATGTCGACCCTTGCGCGACCCCGACCTTCAGGATTTTGCTCTACGGAAGGGGGTCGACTTGTGCGCAACCCCGACCTTCAGGATTTTGCTCTACGGAAGGGGGTGCACAAAAGTGTTCGTAATCAACCTCGGATTGTACTTTTCATCATCTAAGGGCACCGTAGGGACCGAAAAAAGTGGTTTCGCATGATAGTCCACGTCGACCCATGTCGACCCTTGCGCGACCCCGACCTTCAGGATTTTGCTCTACGGAAGGGGGTGCACAAAAGTGTTCGTAATCAACCTCGGATTGTACTTTTCATCATCTAGGGGCACCGTAGGGACCGAAAAAAGTGGTTTCGCATGATAGTCCACCTCGACCCATGTCGACCCTTGCGCGACCCCGACCTTCAGGATTTTGCTCTACGGAAGGGGGTCGACTTGTGCGCAACCCCGACCTTCAGGATTTTGCTCTACGGAAGGGGGTGCACAAAAGTGTTCGTAATCAACCTCGGATTGTACTTTTCATCATCTAGGGGCACCGTAGGGACCGAAAAAAGTGGTTTCGCATGATAGTCCACCTCGACCCATGTCGACCCTTGCGCGACCCCGACCTTCAGGATTTTGCTCTACGGAAGGGGGTCTACTTGTGCGCAACCCCGACCTTCAGGATTTTGCTCTACGGAAGGGGGTGCACAAAAGTGTTCGTAATCAACCTCGGATTGTACTTTTCATCATCTAGGGGCACCGTAGGGACCGAAAAAAGTGGTTTCGCATGATAGTCCACCTCGACCCATGTCGACCCTTGCGCGACCCTGACCTTCAGGATTTTACTCTACGGAAGGGGGTCTACTTGTGCGCAACCCCGACCTTCAGGATTTTGCTCTACGGAAGGGGGTGCACAAAAGTGTTCGTAATCAACCTCGGATTGTACTTTTCATCATCTAGGGGCACCGTAGGGACCGAAAAAAGTGGTTTCGCATGATAGTCCACCTCGACCCATGTCGACCCTTGCGCGACCCCGACCTTCAGGATTTTGCTCTACGGAAGGGGGTCTACTTGTGCGCAACCCCGACCTTCAGGATTTTGCTCTACGGAAGGGGGTGCACAAAAGTGTTCGTAATCAACCTCGGATTGTACTTTTCATCATCTAGGGGCACCGTAGGGACCGAAAAAAGTGGTTTCGCATGATAGTCCACCTCGACCCATGTCGACCCTTGCGCGACCCCGACCTTCAGGATTTTGCTCTACGGAAGGGGGTGCACAAAAGTGTTCGTAATCAACCTCGGATTGTACTTTTCATCATCTAGGGGCACCGTAGGGACCGAAAAAAGTGGTTTCGCATGATAGTCCACCTCGACCCATGTCGACCCTTGCGCGACCCCGACCTTCAGGATTTTGCTCTACGGAAGGGGGTCTACTTGTGCGCAACCCCGACCTTCAGGATTTTGCTCTACGGAAGGGGGTGCACAAAAGTGTTCGTAATCAACCTCGGATTGTACTTTTCATCATCTAGGGGCACCGTAGGGACCGAAAAAAGTGGTTTCGCATGATAGTCCACCTCGACCCATGTCGACCCTTGCGCGACCCCGACCTTCAGGATTTTGCTCTACGGAAGGGGGTCGACTTGTGCGCAACCCCGACCTGCAGGATTTTGCTCTACGGAAGGGGGTGCACAAAAGTGTTCGTAATCAACCTCGGATTGTACTTTTCATCATCTAGGGGCACCGTAGGGACCGAAAAAAGTGGTTTCGCATGATAGTCCACCTCGACCCATGTCGACCCTTGCGCGACCCCGACCTTCAGGATTTTGCTCTACGGAAGGGGGTGCACACTTGTGCGACCCCGACCTTCAGGATTTTGCTCTACGGAAGGGGGTGCACAAAAGTGTTCGTAATCAACCTCGGATTGTACTTTTCATCATCTAGGGGCACCGTAGGGACCGAAAAAAGTGGTTTCGCATGATAGTCCACCTCGACCCATGTCGACCCTTGCGCGACCCCGACCTTCAGGATTTTGCTCTACGGAAGGGGGTCTACTTGTGCGCAACCCCGACCTTCAGGATTTTGCTCTACGGAAGGGGGTGCACAAAAGTGTTCGTAATCAACCTCGGATTGTACTTTTCATCATCTAGGGGCACCGTAGGGACCGAAAAAAGTGGTTTCGCATGATAGTCCACCTCGACCCATGTCGACCCTTGCGCGACCCCGACCTTCAGGATTTTGCTCTACGGAAGGGGGTGCACACTTGTGCGACCCCGACCTTCAGGATTTTGCTCTACGGAAGGGGGTGCACAAAAGTGTTCGTAATCAACCTCGGATTGTACTTTTCATCATCTAGGGGCACCGTAGGGACCGAAAAAAGTGGTTTCGCATGATAGTCCACCTCGACCCATGTCGACCCTTGCGCGACCCCGACCTTCAGGATTTTGCTCTACGGAAGGGGGTCGACTTGTGCGCAACCCCGACCTTCAGGATTTTGCTCTACGGAAGGGGGTGCACAAAAGTGTTCGTAATCAACCTCGGATTGTACTTTTCATCATCTAGGGGCACCGTAGGGACCGAAAAAAGTGGTTTCGCATGATAGTCCACCTCGACCCATGTCGACCCTTGCGCGACCCCGACCTTCAGGATTTTGCTCTACGGAAGGGGGTCTACTTGTGCGCAACCCCGACCTTCAGGATTTTGCTCTACGGAAGGGGGTGCACAAAAGTGTTCGTAATCAACCTCGGATTGTACTTTTCATCATCTAGGGGCACCGTAGGGACCGAAAAAAGTGGTTTCGCATGATAGTCCACCTCGACCCATGTCGACCCTTGCGCGACCCCGACCTTCAGGATTTTGCTCTACGGAAGGGGGTGCACAAAAGTGTTCGTAATCAACCTCGGATTGTACTTTTCATCATCTAGGGGCACCGTAGGGACCGAAAAAAGTGGTTTCGCATGATAGTCCACCTCGACCCATGTCGACCCTTGCGCGACCCCGACCTTCAGGATTTTGCTCTACGGAAGGGGGTGCACAAAAGTGTTCGTAATCAACCTCGGATTGTACTTTTCATCATCTAGGGGCACCGTAGGGACCGAAAAAAGTGGTTTCGCATGATAGTCCACCTCGACCCATGTCGACCCTTGCGCGACCCCGACCTTCAGGATTTTGCTCTACGGAAGGGGGTCTACTTGTGCGTAACCCCGACCTTCAGGATTTTGCTCTACGGAAGGGGGTGCACAAAAGTGTTCGTAATCAACCTCGGATTGTACTTTTCATCATCTAGGGGCACCGTAGGGACCGAAAAAAGTGGTTTCGCATGATAGTCCACCTCGACCCATGTCGACCCTTGCGCGACCCCGACCTTCAGGATTTTGCTCTACGGAAGGGGGTGCACAAAAGTGTTCGTAATCAACCTCGGATTGTACTTTTCATCATCTAGGGGCACCGTAGGAACCGAAAAAAGTGGTTTCGCATGATAGTCCACCTCGACCCATGTCGACCCTTGCGCGACCCCGACCTTCAGGATTTTGCTCTACGGAAGGGGGTGCACAAAAGTGTTCGTAATCAACCTCGGATTGTACTTTTCATCATCTAGGGGCACCGTAGGGACGGAAAAAAGTGGTTTCGCATGATAGTCCACCTCGACCCATGTCGACCCTTGCGCGACCCCGACCTTCAGGATTTTGCTCTACGGAAGGGGGTGCACAAAAGTGTTCGTAATCAGCCTCGGATTGTACTTTTCATCATCTAGGGGCACCGTAGGGACCGAAAAAAGTGGTTTCGCATGATAGTCCACCTCGACCCATGTCGACCCTTGCGCGACCCCGACCTTCAGGATTTTGCTCTACGGAAGGGGGTCGACTTGTGCGCAACCCCGACCTTCAGGATTTTGCTCTACGGAAGGGGGTGCACAAAAGTGTTCGTAATCAACCTCGGATTGTACTTTTCATCATCTAGGGGCACCGTAGGGACCGAAAAAAGTGGTTTCGCATGATAGTCCACCTCGACCCATGTCGACCCTTGCGCGACCCCGACCTTCAGGATTTTGCTCTACGGAAGGGGGTCTAATTGTGCGCAACCCCGACCTTCAGGATTTTGCTCTACGGAAGGGGGTCTACTTGTGCGCAACCCCGACCTTCAGGATTTTGCTCTACGGAAGGGGGTGCACAAAAGTGTTCGTAATCAACCTCGGATTGTACTTTTCATCATCTAGGGGCACCGTAGGGACCGAAAAAAGTGGTTTCGCATGATAGTCCACCTCGACCCATGTCGACCCTTGCGCGACCCCGACCTTCAGGATTTTGCTCTACGGCAGGGGGTCGACTTGTGCGCGACCCCGACCTTCAGGATTTTGCTCTACGGAAGGGGGTCTACTTGTGCGCGACCCCGACCTTCAGGATTTTGCTCTACGGAAGGGGGTTTACTTGTGCGCAACCCCGACCTTCAGGATTTTGCTCTACGGAAGGGGGTGCACAAAAGTGTTCGTAATCAACCTCGGATTGTACTTTTCATCATCTAGGGGCACCGTAGGGACCGAAAAAAGTGGTTTCGCATGATAGTCCACCTCGACCCATGTCGACCCTTGCGCGGCCCCGACCTTCAGGATTTTGCTCTACGGAAGGGGGTCTACTTGTGCGCAACCCCGACCTTCAGGATTTTGCTCTACGGCAGGGGGTCGACTTGTGCGCAACCCCGACCTTCAGGATTTTGCTCTACGGAAGGGGGTGCACAAAAGTGTTCGTAATCAACCTCGGATTGTACTTTTCATCATCTAGGGGCACCGTAGGGACCGAAAAAAGTGGTTTCGCATGATAGTCCACCTCGACCCATGTCGACCCTTGCGCGACCCCGACCTTCAGGATTTTGCTCTACGGAAGGGGGTTTACTTGTGCGCAACCCCGACCTTCAGGATTTTGCTCTACGGCAGGGGGTCGACTTGTGCGCAACCCCGACCTTCAGGATTTTGCTCTACGGAAGGGGGTGCACAAAAGTGTTCGTAATCAACCTCGGATTGTACTTTTCATCATCTAGGGGCACCGTAGGGACCGAAAAAAGTGGTTTCGCATAATAGTCCACCTCGACCCATGTCGACCCTTGCGCGACCCCGACCTTCAGGATTTTGCTCTACGGAAGGGGGTTTACTTGTGCGCAACCCCGACCTTCAGGATTTTGCTCTACGGAAGGGGGTGCACAAAAGTGTTCGTAATCAACCTCGGATTGTACTTTTCATCATCTAGGGGCACCGTAGGGACCGAAAAAAGTGGTTTCGCATGATAGTCCACCTCGACCCATGTCGACCCTTGCGCGACCCCGACCTTCAGGATTTTGCTCTACGGAAGGGGGTTTACTTGTGCGCAACCCCGACCTTCAGGATTTTGCTCTACGGAAGGGGGTGCACAAAAGTGTTCGTAATCAACCTCGGATTGTACTTTTCATCATCTAGGGGCACCGTAGGGACCGAAAAAAGTGGTTTCGCATGATAGTCCACCTCGACCCATGTCGACCCTTGCGCGGCCCCGACCTTCAGGATTTTGCTCTACGGAAGGGGGTCTACTTGTGCGCAACCCCGACCTTCAGGATTTTGCTCTACGGCAGGGGGTCGACTTGTGCGCAACCCCGACCTTCAGGATTTTGCTCTACGGAAGGGGGTGCACAAAAGTGTTCGTAATCAACCTCGGATTGTACTTTTCATCATCTAGGGGCACCGTAGGGACCGAAAAAAGTGGTTTCGCATGATAGTCCACCTCGACCCATGTCGACCCTTGCGCGACCCCGACCTTCAGGATTTTGCTCTACGGAAGGGGGTTTACTTGTGCGCAACCCCGACCTTCAGGATTTTGCTCTACGGCAGGGGGTCGACTTGTGCGCAACCCCGACCTTCAGGATTTTGCTCTTCGGAAGGGGGTGCACAAAAGTGTTCGTAATCAACCTCGGATTGTACTTTTCATCATCTAGGGGCACCGTAGGGACCGAAAAAAGTGGTTTCGCATGATAGTCCACCTCGACCCATGTCGACCCTTGCGCGACCCCGACCTTCAGGATTTTGCTCTACGGAAGGGGGTTTACTTGTGCGCAACCCCGACCTTCAGGATTTTGCTCTACGGAAGGGGGTGCACAAAAGTGTTCGTAATCAACCTCGGATTGTACTTTTCATCATCTAGGGGCACCGTAGGGACCGAAAAAAGTGGTTTCGCATGATAGTCCACCTCGACCCATGTCGACCCTTGCGCGACCCCGACCTTCAGGATTTTGCTCTACGGAAGGGGGTTTACTTGTGCGCAACCCCGACCTTCAGGATTTTGCTCTACGGAAGGGGGTGCACAAAAGTGTTCGTAATCAACCTCGGATTGTACTTTTCATCATCTAGGGGCACCGTAGGGACCGAAAAAAGTGGTTTCGCATGATAGTCCACCTCGACCCATGTCGACCCTTGCGCGGCCCCGACCTTCAGGATTTTGCTCTACGGAAGGGGGTCTACTTGTGCGCAACCCCGACCTTCAGGATTTTGCTCTACGGCAGGGGGTCGACTTGTGCGCAACCCCGACCTTCAGGATTTTGCTCTACGGAAGGGGGTGCACAAAAGTGTTCGTAATCAACCTCGGATTGTACTTTTCATCATCTAGGGGCACCGTAGGGACCGAAAAAAGTGGTTTCGCATGATAGTCCACCTCGACCCATGTCGACCCTTGCGCGACCCCGACCTTCAGGATTTTGCTCTACGGAAGGGGGTCTACTTGTGCGCAACCCCGACCTTCAGAATTTTGCTCTACGGAAGGGGGTGCACAAAAGTGTTCGTAATCAACCTCGGATTGTACTTTTCATCATCTAGGGGCACCGTAGGGACCGAAAAAAGTGGTTTCGCATGATAGTCCACCTCGACCCATGTCGACCCTTGCGCGACCCCGACCTTCAGGATTTTGCTCTACGGAAGGGGGTCTACTTGTGCGCAACCCCGACCTTCAGGATTTTGCTCTACGGAAGGGGTCTACCCTTGCGCGACCCCGACCTTCAGGATTTTGCTCTACGGAAGGGGGTGCACAAAAGTGTTCGTAATCAACCTCGGATTGTACTTTTCATCATCTAGGGGCACCGTAGGGACCGAAAAAAGTGGTTTCGCATGATAGTCCACCTCGACCCATGTCGACCCTTGCGCGACCCCGACCTTCAGGATTTTGCTCTACGGAAGGGGTCCTCTCTGTACAAGGTTTAGGGGTACATTTTCACCCAAAAACCACTATCGCTCATCCGAAACAACTCCTCGACATGTGTCTTGTCTGTGAATTTGGCCCCGATCTGACGAGTAGTTTTCGAGATATGCCCCTCTGAAGGTACATATTGGGACTTAGCCGATTTTCACCCATTGCGGTTTCTATGGGGTGTTGGGAATCGCTCTACCGACCAGCCGGTTGGAGATATCGATTTCCGGTCTTCGGCGCGTTTGCTCAACTTCGTAATGCCTACTTTTCGTCCAAACACACAACACCTCGCAGAGTTCTCCTTCTGCCAGATATAGCGCGTGCCCCTTTGTTCGTGCACCATTTTGCCCGTTTTTCGCACATTGCCTCGAAACCATGCGTTCGACGCTTTTGCGTCCCAAGTAGTGATGTTAGAACACCACCGTGGCTAACTTTCGTCCATATACGCCAACTCCGTGCAATGTCTCCATCACCCTGTTTTTGGGTGAAAACCCATTTCTGGGACTTAGCCGATTTTCACCCATTGCGGTGTCTATGGGGTGTTGGGAATCGCTCTACCGACCAGCCGGTTGGAGATATCGATTCCCGGTCTTTGGCGCGTTTGCTCAACTCTGTAATGCCTACTTTTCGTCCATACACACAACACCTCGCAGAGCTCTCCTTCTGCCAGATATAGCGCGTGCCCCTTTGTTCGTGCACCATTTTGCCCGTTTTTCGCACATTGCCTCGAAACCATGCGTTCGACGCTTTTGCGTCCCAAGTACCGATGTTAGAACACCACCGTGGCTAACTTTCGTCCATATACGCCAACTCCGTGCAATGTCTCCATCACCCTGTTTTTGGGTGAAAACCCATTTCTGGGACTTAGCCGATTTTCACCCATTGCGGTGTCTATGGGGTGTTGGGAATCGCTCTACCGACCAGCCGGTTGGAGATATCGAGTTGCGGTCTTCGGCGCGTTTGCTCAACTCCGTAATGCCTACTTTTCGTCCATACACACAACACCTCGCAGAGTTCTCCTTCTGCCAGATATAGCGCGTGCCCCTTTGTTCGTGCACCATTTTGGCCCGTTTTTCGCACATTGCCTCGAAACCATGCGTCCGACGCTTTTGCGTCCCAAGTACCGATGTTAGAACACCACCGTGGCTAACTTTCGTCCATATACGCCAACTCCGTGCAATGTCTCCATCACCCTGTTTTTGGGTGAAAACCCATTTCTGGGACTTAGACGATTTTCACCCATTGCGGTGTCTATGGGGTGTTGGGAATCGCTCTACCGACCAGCCGGTTGGAGATATCGTTTTGCGGTCTTCGGCGCGTTTGCTCAACTCCGTAATGCCTACTTTTCGTCCATACACACAACACCTCGCAGAGTTCTCCTTCTGCCAGATATAGCGCGTGCCCCTTTGTTCGTGCACCATTTTGGCCCGTTTTTCGCACATCGCTTCGAAACCATGCGTCCGACGGTTTTGCGTCCCAAGTAGTGATGTTAGAACACCACCTTGGCTAACTTTCGTCCATATACGCCAAACTTCTCAGACACCTCCATCCGAGAGTATTTCGTGTTTTCCCATATATTGCATACTGCCAGGGGTTTTCTTCCATACAACTTTCAATGTTCTGTAAAACACCCGCGCATCGTCCGATTGGACTGAAACTGCTCCGGCGCGCTCTCTGCCGTGCTACAACTCTGCGCAAACCATCAAAACCTCGATGCCTGCGTGCGCACCTAGCCATCTGAACTCCGTACACTCTGGCTTAACAGGCCTCTTAGCCCGTTACAACATGGCTAACCCACTGGTAACCGGTAACCGTCACTCGTCCAATGTGGTCCATCACCCGTGCAAGCTGTTTCGCGTGCTTGCGCTTGCTCCGTGAGCAATCCCGCGTGCATTCGGTTGTCTTCCAACAGCGTGTTCGTCTCGCAACAATCTCCTCCGTGTGTACGCCTGGTGCTATGCAACAAGTTGAAATTTTTCGGGAAGTCAAGTTTTGGGACTTGTACTTTTTTTCAACATTAAATGAAGCTTTTCGCACACCATAGCAACTCGGGCTTCGACTTTCGGGACTTGGTGCTTTTCGCGGATCAAGCCCAATGGACTTGACCCGCTAAAGCTCACCTCCTCTCTATCGCTCCATTCGGGTAGCTATGGTGCACCCCAGCCAGTAGCGCACATGCACCCCATGTCTGGGGCACAAGCACACCACCCACTAGGACACACCACAGCAGCACACCCTTCTGCACATAGCACACCACGTGTGTGCAGCGTCGCCTTACCCAAGCGACTTGCGGCACCTTGCAGGAGCAAGCTCCCACAGGTGGCGCGCAGCCGGTGTGTGACTCCCGCACACTCCCGACTAGGTGGTACCATCATCACCATGGCACGCACCCAGGCACCTGCACCTGCTGCAGGTACCTTACGCACACGCGTGATGACCCCCGTGTGGAGGGCCGGTGGATTCCCGGTGGGTGCAAGTCACTCTACTCCGAGCCCTGGGACACCTTCCCAGGGTGTTTTCCATGTACCACTAACCCTTGGTTGGACACCTCTTGGCTACTTGACCCCTTTCCCGGTGGGTGCAAGTCACCGTGCGGAACCTTTCGGCCGCTCTCCCTAGGACTGTGTTGCAGGCAAGCACAGTGGTTCCGCGACCTAGAGACAGCGGCATCCCTTGTTACTGCTACTCCGAGCCCTGGGACACCTTCCCAGGGTGTTTTCCATGTACCACTAGCCTCTGGTTGACCATCGGTGGAGGTACTTGATTTCACCCAAAACCACCCTAGATCACCGTTCCGACCGCCCAGCTACCGTTAAAACGCCTCCGGACACCAGGACACACCTTCCCGGTACCAGAACCAGTCGTAGTTACCGTCACCCAAATTTCATACAACCGTCACCCACGGGTCGAAACACCTTGCCACTACATGAGTCTAGTATTAGGTCCTAGGGTCTCTTTTCGACAACTCCCGACCTCCCTGATATCGAATCGTCAGTTTACATGAGGAGGCTAAACTTTCTATGACGACTCAGTACAACCATACCTCCCTATAATAGTGAAATGTCAAATTCTAGGGCTTTTTGGCCATGGAAAATTCTGAAGCTCGGCACGAGCAAACATGACCCATGCTTGTATCTCCGAAACTATGAGTCTGACAGTTTTGCACTCTTCAGCGGAAAGTTGTGTCTCGGTAAGCCTAAAAAGTCAGTAGAACACCACGAAACGATCCGACCACTCCTTCGACCTGTTTTGGGGTTTTGCAGTTTTCCATGGGGTATTTTGTATGGGGAAAACCGACCCATGCCCGTATCTCCGTACCTAAGCGTCTGACGGTCTTGGACCCCTTTAGGTAAAAGTTGCATTCCGTCGAGCTGAACATTTCACTAGAACATCGCGAAACGATCCGACGACTCCTTCTGGGAGTTTTTGGGGTCGGAAGGTTTTCTGGGACTTAGTCTCTGGAGCAACATTTCTGAAGCTCGGCACGAGCAACCACGCACGTGTCTTATATCTCCGTAAGTAAGGGTCTGACGGTCTTGGACACCTTTAGCAAAAAGTTGCGCCCTATCGAATGGAACATTTCACTAGAACACCACGAAACGATCCGACCACTCCTTCGACCTGTTTTGGGGTTTTGCAGTTTTCCATGGGGTATTTTGTATGGGGAAAACCGACCCATGCCCGTATCTCCGTACCTAAGCGTCTGACGGTCTTGGACCCCTTTAGGTAAAAGTTGCATTCCGTCGAGCTGAACATTTCACTAGAACATCGCGAAACGATCCGACGACTCCTTCTGGGAGTTTTTGCGGTCGGAAGGTTTT
Organism: Anopheles nili; assembly: GCF_943737925.1. NCBI lineage: Eukaryota > Metazoa > Arthropoda > Insecta > Diptera > Culicidae > Anopheles > Anopheles nili. The sequence goes on along the minus strand of NW_026525473.1, from coordinate 34,869 downwards.
CTGGGACTTAGTCTCTGGAGCAACATTTCTGAAGCTCGGCACGAGCAACCACGCACGTGTCTTATATCTCCGTAAGTAAGGGTCTGACGGTCTTGGACACCTTTAGCAAAAAGTTGCGCCCTATCGAATGGAACATTTCACTAGAACACCACGAAACGATCCGACCACTCCTTCGACCTCTTTTGGGGTTTTGCAGTTTTCCATGGGGTATTTTGTATGGGGAAAACCGACCCATGCCCGTATCTCCGTACCTAAGCGTCTGACGGTCTTGGACCCCTTTAGGTAAAAGTTGCATTCCGTCGAGCTGAACATTTCACTAGAACATCGCGAAACGATCCGACGCCTCCTTCTGGGAGTTTTTGGGGTCGGAAGGTTTTCTGGGACTTAGTCTCTGGAGCAACATTTCTGAAGCTCGGCACGAGCAACCACGCACGTGTCTTATATCTCCGTAAGTAAGGGTCTGACGGTCTTGGACACCTTTAGCAAAAAGTTGCGCCCTATCGAATGGAACATTTCACTAGAACACCACGAAACGATCCGACCACTCCTTCGACCTGTTTTTGGGTTTTGCAGTTTTCCATGGGGTATTTTGTATGGGGAAAACCGACCCATGCCCGTATCTCCGTACCTAAGCGTCTGACGGTCTTGGACCCCTTTAGGTAAAAGTTGCATTCCGTCGAGCTAAACATTTCACTAGAACATCGCGAAACGATCCGACGACTCCTTCTGGGAGTTTTTGGGGTCGGAAGGTTTTCTGGGACTTAGTCTCTGGAGCAACATTTCTGAAGCTCGGCACGGGCAACCACGCACGTGTCTTATATCTCCGTAAGTAAGGGTCTGACGGTCTTGGACACCTTTAGCAAAAAGTTGCGTATAACCATCCTCGTCAATACTCTCGAACACTGTAACTCGATCCGACCACTCCTTGGTACACTTTTGTGGGTTGCCAGTTTCGGTTGGGACTTAGTCTCTGGAGACCAAATTCTGAAGCTCGGCGTGGGTACCGACTTTTCGTGCACGTCCGAGGGCCTCGACCGCCCCGAGAACCCGGACCTTCAGGATTTTGGCCATTTTTGGGGGTGCACAAAAGTGTTCGTAATCAACCTCGGATTGTACTTTTCATCATCTAGGGGCACCGTAGGGACCGAAAAAAGTGGTTTCGCATGATAGTCCACCTCGACCCATGTCGACCCTTGCGCGACCCCGACCTTCAGGATTTTGCTCTACGGAAGGGGGTGCACAAAAGTGTTCGTAATCAACCTCGGATTGTACTTTTCATCATCTAGGGGCACCGTAGGGACCGAAAAAAGTGGTTTCGCATGATAGTCCACCTCGACCCATGTCGACCCTTGCGCGACCCCGACCTTCAGGATTTTGCTCTACGGAAGGGGGTCTACTTGTGCGCAACCCCGACCTTCAGGATTTTGCTCTACGGAAGGGGGTGCACAAAAGTGTTCGTAATCAACCTCGGATTGTACTTTTCATCATCTAGGGGCACCGTAGGGACCGAAAAAAGTGGTTTCGCATGATAGTCCACCTCGACCCATGTCGACCCTTGCGCGACCCCGACCTTCAGGATTTTGCTCTACGGAAGGGGGTCTACTTGTGCGCAACCCCGACCTTCAGGATTTTGCTCTACGGAAGGGGGTGCACAAAAGTGTTCGTAATCAACCTCGGATTGTACTTTTCATCATCTAGGGGCACCGTAGGGACCGAAAAAAGTGGTTTCGCATGATAGTCCACCTCGACCCATGTCGACCCTTGCGCGACCCCGACCTTCAGGATTTTGCTCTACGGAAGGGGGTCTACTTGTGCGCAACCCCGACCTTCAGGATTTTGCTCTACGGAAGGGGGTGCACAAAAGTGTTCGTAATCAACCTCGGATTGTACTTTTCATCATCTAGGGGCACCGTAGGGACCGAAAAAAGTGGTTTCGCATGATAGTCCACCTCGACCCATGTCGACCCTTGCGCGACCCCGACCTTCAGGATTTTGCTCTACGGAAGGGGGTCTACTTGTGCGCAACCCCGACCTTCAGGATTTTGCTCTACGGAAGGGGGTGCACAAAAGTGTTCGTAATCAACCTCGGATTGTACTTTTCATCATCTAGGGGCACCGTAGGGACCGAAAAAAGTGGTTTCGCATGATAGTCCACCTCGACCCATGTCGACCCTTGCGCGACCCCGACCTTCAGGATTTTGCTCTACGGAAGGGGGTGCACAAAAGTGTTCGTAATCAACCTCGGATTGTACTTTTCATCATCTAGGGGCACCGTAGGGACCGAAAAAAGTGGTTTCGCATGATAGTCCACCTCGACCCATGTCGACCCTTGCGCGACCCCGACCTTCAGGATTTTGCTCTACGGAAGGGGGTCGACCCTTGCGCGACCCCAACCTTCAGGATTTTGCTCTACGGAAGGGGGTGCACAAAAGTGTTCGTAATCAACCTCGGATTGTACTTTTCATCATCTAGGGGCACCGTAGGGACCGAAAAAAGTGGTTTCGCATGATAGTCCACCTCGACCCATGTCGACCCTTGCGCGACCCCGACCTTCAGGATTTTGCTCTACGGAAGGGGGTGCACAAAAGTGTTCGTAATCAACCTCGGATTGTACTTTTCATCATCTAGGGGCACCGTAGGGACCGAAAAAAGTGGTTTCGCATGATAGTCCACCTCGACCCATGTCGACCCTTGCGCGACCCCGACCTTCAGGATTTTGCTCTACGGAAGGGGGTCTACTTGTGCGCAACCCCGACCTTCAGGATTTTGCTCTACGGAAGGGGGTGCACAAAAGTGTTCGTAATCAACCTCGGATTGTACTTTTCATCATCTAGGGGCACCGTAGGGACCGAAAAAAGTGGTTTCGCATGATAGTCCACCTCGACCCATGTCGACCCTTGCGCGACCCCGACCTTCAGGATTTTGCTCTACGGAAGGGGGTCTACTTGTGCGCAACCCCGACCTTCAGGATTTTGCTCTACGGAAGGGGGTGCACAAAAGTGTTCGTAATCAACCTCGGATTGTACTTTTCATCATCTAGGGGCACCGTAGGGACCGAAAAAAGTGGTTTCGCATGATAGTCCACCTCGACCCATGTCGACCCTTGCGCGACCCCGACCTTCAGGATTTTGCTCTACGGAAGGGGGTGCACAAAAGTGTTCGTAATCAACCTCGGATTGTACTTTTCATCATCTAGGGGCACCGTAGGGACCGAAAAAAGTGGTTTCGCATGATAGTCCACCTCGACCCATGTCGACCCTTGCGCGACCCCGACCTTCAGGATTTTGCTCTACGGAAGGGGGTCTACTTGTGCGCAACCCCGACCTTCAGGATTTTGCTCTACGGAAGGGGGTGCACAAAAGTGTTCGTAATCAACCTCGGATTGTACTTTTCATCATCTAGGGGCACCGTAGGGACCGAAAAAAGTGGTTTCGCATGATAGTCCACCTCGACCCATGTCGACCCTTGCGCGACCCCGACCTTCAGGATTTTGCTCTACGGAAGGGGGTCTACTTGTGCGCAACCCCGACCTTCAGGATTTTGCTCTACGGAAGGGGGTGCACAAAAGTGTTCGTAATCAACCTCGGATTGTACTTTTCATCATCTAGGGGCACCGTAGGGACCGAAAAAAGTGGTTTCGCATGATAGTCCACCTCGACCCATGTCGACCCTTGCGCGACCCCGACCTTCAGGATTTTGCTCTACGGAAGGGGGTCTACTTGTGCGCAACCCCGACCTTCAGGATTTTGCTCTACGGAAGGGGGTGCACAAAAGTGTTCGTAATCAACCTCGGATTGTACTTTTCATCATCTAGGGGCACCGTAGGGACCGAAAAAAGTGGTTTCGCATGATAGTCCACCTCGACCCATGTCGACCCTTGCGCGACCCCGACCTTCAGGATTTTGCTCTACGGAAGGGGGTCTACTTGTGCGCAACCCCGACCTTCAGGATTTTGCTCTACGGAAGGGGGTGCACAAAAGTGTTCGTAATCAACCTCGGATTGTACTTTTCATCATCTAGGGGCACCGTAGGGACCGAAAAAAGTGGTTTCGCATGATAGTCCACCTCGACCCATGTCGACCCTTGCGCGACCCCGACCTTCAGGATTTTGCTCTACGGAAGGGGGTCTACTTGTGCGCAACCCCGACCTTCAGGATTTTGCTCTACGGAAGGGGGTGCACAAAAGTGTTCGTAATCAACCTCGGATTGTACTTTTCATCATCTAGGGGCACCGTAGGGACCGAAAAAAGTGGTTTCGCATGATAGTCCACCTCGACCCATGTCGACCCTTGCGCGACCCCGACCTTCAGGATTTTGCTCTACGGAAGGGGGTCTACTTGTGCGCAACCCCGACCTTCAGGATTTTGCTCTACGGAAGGGGGTGCACAAAAGTGTTCGTAATCAACCTCGGATTGTACTTTTCATCATCTAGGGGCACCGTAGGGACCGAAAAAAGTGGTTTCGCATGATAGTCCACCTCGACCCATGTCGACCCTTGCGCGACCCCGACCTTCAGGATTTTGCTCTACGGAAGGGGGTCGACTTGTGCGCAACCCCGACCTTCAGGATTTTGCTCTACGGAAGGGGGTGCACAAAAGTGTTCGTAATCAACCTCGGATTGTACTTTTCATCATCTAGGGGCACCGTAGGGACCGAAAAAAGTGGTTTCGCATGATAGTCCACCTCGACCCATGTCGACCCTTGCGCGACCCCGACCTTCAGGATTTTGCTCTACGGAAGGGGGTCTACTTGTGCGCAACCCCGACCTTCAGGATTTTGCTCTACGGAAGGGGGTGCACAAAAGTGTTCGTAATCAACCTCGGATTGTACTTTTCATCATCTAGGGGCACCGTAGGGACCGAAAAAAGTGGTTTCGCATGATAGTCCACCTCGACCCATGTCGACCCTTGCGCGACCCCGACCTTCAGGATTTTGCTCTACGGAAGGGGGTGCACAAAAGTGTTCGTAATCAACCTCGGATTGTACTTTTCATCATCTAGGGGCACCGTAGGGACCGAAAAAAGTGGTTTCGCATGATAGTCCACCTCGACCCATGTCGACCCTTGCGCGACCCCGACCTTCAGGATTTTGCTCTACGGAAGGGGGTGCACAAAAGTGTTCGTAATCAACCTCGGATTGTACTTTTCATCATCTAGGGGCACCGTAGGGACCGAAAAAAGTGGTTTCGCATGATAGTCCACCTCGACCCATGTCGACCCTTGCGCGACCCCGACCTTCAGGATTTTGCTCTACGGAAGGGGGTCTACTTGTGCGCAACCCCGACCTTCAGGATTTTGCTCTACGGAAGGGGGTGCACAAAAGTGTTCGTAATCAACCTCGGATTGTACTTTTCATCATCTAGGGGCACCGTAGGGACCGAAAAAAGTGGTTTCGCATGATAGTCCACCTCGACCCATGTCGACCCTTGCGCGACCCCGACCTTCAGGATTTTGCTCTACGGAAGGGGGTCTACTTGTGCGCAACCCCGACCTTCAGGATTTTGCTCTACGGAAGGGGGTGCACAAAAGTGTTCGTAATCAACCTCGGATTGTACTTTTCATCATCTAGGGGCACCGTAGGGACCGAAAAAAGTGGTTTCGCATGATAGTCCACCTCGACCCATGTCGACCCTTGCGCGACCCCGACCTTCAGGATTTTGCTCTACGGAAGGGGGTGCACAAAAGTGTTCGTAATCAACCTCGGATTGTACTTTTCATCATCTAGGGGCACCGTAGGGACCGAAAAAAGTGGTTTCGCATGATAGTCCACCTCGACCCATGTCGACCCTTGCGCGACCCCGACCTTCAGGATTTTGCTCTACGGAAGGGGGTGCACGCTTGTGCGACCCCGACCTTTAGGATTTTGCTCTACGGAAGGGGGTGCACAAAAGTGTTCGTAATCAACCTCGGATTGTACTTTTCATCATCTAGGGGCACCGTAGGGACCGAAAAAAGTGGTTTCGCATGATAGTCCACCTCGACCCATGTCGACCCTTGCGCGACCCCGACCTTCAGGATTTTGCTCTACGGAAGGGGTCTACCCATGCTCGACCCCGACCTTCAGGATTTTGCTCTACGGAAGGGGGTGCACAAAAGTGTTCGTAATCAACCTCGGATTGTACTTTTCATCATCTAGGGGCACCGTAGGGACCGAAAAAAGTGGTTTCGCATGATAGTCCACCTCGACCCATGTCGACCCTTGCGCGACCCCGACCTTCAGGATTTTGCTCTACGGAAGGGGGTCGAGTTGTGCGCAACCCCGACCTTCAGGATTTTGCTCTACGGAAGGGGGTGCACAAAAGTGTTCGTAATCAACCTCGGATTGTACTTTTCATCATCTAGGGGCACCGTAGGGACCGAAAAAAGTGGTTTCGCATGATAGTCCACCTCGACCCATGTCGACCCTTGCGCGACCCCGACCTTCAGGATTTTGCTCTACGGAAGGGGGTCTACTTGTGCGCAACCCCGACCTTCAGGATTTTGCTCTACGGAAGGGGGTGCACAAAAGTGTTCGTAATCAACCTCGGATTGTACTTTTCATCATCTAGGGGCACCGTAGGGACCGAAAAAAGTGGTTTCGCATGATAGTCCACCTCGACCCATGTCGACCCTTGCGCGACCCCGACCTTCAGGATTTTGCTCTACGGAAGGGGGTGCACAAAAGTGTTCGTAATCAACCTCGGATTGTACTTTTCATCATCTAGGGGCACCGTAGGGACCGAAAAAAGTGGTTTCGCATGATAGTCCACCTCGACCCATGTCGACCCTTGCGCGACCCCGACCTTCAGGATTTTGCTCTACGGAAGGGGGTCTACTTGTGCGCAACCCCGACCTTCAGGATTTTGCTCTACGGAAGGGGGTGCACAAAAGTGTTCGTAATCAACCTCGGATTGTACTTTTCATCATCTAGGGGCACCGTAGGGACCGAAAAAAGTGGTTTCGCATGATAGTCCACCTCGACCCATGTCGACCCTTGCGCGACCCCGACCTTCAGGATTTTGCTCTACGGAAGGGGGTCTACTTGTGCGCAACCCCGACCTTCAGGATTTTGCTCTACGGAAGGGGGTGCACAAAAGTGTTCGTAATCAACCTCGGATTGTACTTTTCATCATCTAGGGGCACCGTAGGGACCGAAAAAAGTGGTTTCGCATGATAGTCCACCTCGATCCATGTCGACCCTTGCGCGACCCCGACCTTCAGGATTTTGCTCTACGGAAGGGGGTGCACAAAAGTGTTCGTAATCAACCTCGGATTGTACTTTTCATCATCTAGGGGCACCGTAGGGACCGAAAAAAGTGGTTTCGCATGATAGTCCACCTCGACCCATGTCGACCCTTGCGCGACCCCGACCTTCAGGATTTTGCTCTACGGAAGGGGGTCGACTTGTGCGCAACCCCGACCTTCAGGATTTTGCTCTACGGAAGGGGGTGCACAAAAGTGTTCGTAATCAACCTCGGATTGTACTTTTCATCATCTAGGGGCACCGTAGGGACCGAAAAAAGTGGTTTCGCATGATAGTCCACCTCGACCCATGTCGACCCTTGCGCGACCCCGACCTTCAGGATTTTGCTCTACGGAAGGGGGTGCACAAAAGTGTTCGTAATCAACCTCGGATTGTACTTTTCATCATCTAGGGGCACCGTAGGGACCGAAAAAAGTGGTTTCGCATGATAGTCCACCTCGACCCATGTCGACCCTTGCGCGACCCCGACCTTCAGGATTTTGCTCTACGGAAGGGGGTGCACAAAAGTGTTCGTAATCAACCTCGGATTGTACTTTTCATCATCTAGGGGCACCGTAGGGACCGAAAAAAGTGGTTTCGCATGATAGTCCACCTCGACCCATGTCGACCCTTGCGCGACCCCGACCTTCAGGATTTTGCTCTACGGAAGGGGGTCTACTTGTGCGCAACCCCGACCTTCAGGATTTTGCTCTACGGAAGGGGGTGCACAAAAGTGTTCGTAATCAACCTCGGATTGTACTTTTCATCATCTAGGGGCACCGTAGGGACCGAAAAAAGTGGTTTCGCATGATAGTCCACCTCGACCCATGTCGACCCTTGCGCGACCCCGACCTTCAGGATTTTGCTCTACGGAAGGGGGTCGACTTGTGCGCAACCCCGACCTTCAGGATTTTGCTCTACGGAAGGGGGTGCACAAAAGTGTTCGTAATCAACCTCGGATTGTACTTTTCATCATCTAGGGGCACCGTAGGGACCGAAAAAAGTGGTTTCGCATGATAGTCCACCTCGACCCATGTCGACCCTTGCGCGACCCCGACCTTCAGGATTTTGCTCTACGGAAGGGGGTGCACAAAAGTGTTCGTAATCAACCTCGGATTGTACTTTTCATCATCTAGGGGCACCGTAGGGACCGAAAAAAGTGGTTTCGCATGATAGTCCACCTCGACCCATGTCGACCCTTGCGCGACCCCGACCTTCAGGATTTTGCTCTACGGAAGGGGGTGCACAAAAGTGTTCGTAATCAACCTCGGATTGTACTTTTCATCATCTAGGGGCACCGTAGGGACCGAAAAAAGTGGTTTCGCATGATAGTCCACCTCGACCCATGTCGACCCTTGCGCGACCCCGACCTTCAGGATTTTGCTCTACGGAAGGGGGTCTACTTGTGCGCAACCCCGACCTTCAGGATTTTGCTCTACGGAAGGGGGTGCACAAAAGTGTTCGTAATCAACCTCGGATTGTACTTTTCATCATCTAGGGGCACCGTAGGGACCGAAAAAAGTGGTTTCGCATGATAGTCCACCTCGACCCATGTCGACCCTTGCGCGACCCCGACCTTCAGGATTTTGCTCTACGGAAGGGGGTCTACTTGTGCGCAACCCCGACCTTCAGGATTTTGCTCTACGGAAGGGGGTGCACAAAAGTGTTCGTAATCAACCTCGGATTGTACTTTTCATCATCTAGGGGCACCGTAGGGACCGAAAAAAGTGGTTTCGCATGATAGTCCACCTCGACCCATGTCGACCCTTGCGCGACCCCGACCTTCAGGATTTTGCTCTACGGAAGGGGGTCTACTTGTGCGCAACCCCGACCTTCAGGATTTTGCTCTACGGAAGGGGGTGCACAAAAGTGTTCGTAATCAACCTCGGATTGTACTTTTCATCATCTAGGGGCACCGTAGGGACCGAAAAAAGTGGTTTCGCATGATAGTCCACCTCGACCCATGTCGACCCTTGCGCGACCCCGACCTTCAGGATTTTGCTCTACGGAAGGGGGTCTACTTGTGCGCAACCCCGACCTTCAGGATTTTGCTCTACGGAAGGGGGTGCACAAAAGTGTTCGTAATCAACCTCGGATTGTACTTTTCATCATCTAGGGGCACCGTAGGGACCGAAAAAAGTGGTTTCGCATGATAGTCCACCTCGACCCATGTCGACCCTTGCGCGACCCCGACCTTCAGGATTTTGCTCTACGGAAGGGGGTCTACTTGTGCGCAACCCCGACCTTCAGGATTTTGCTCTACGGAAGGGGGTGCACAAAAGTGTTCGTAATCAACCTCGGATTGTACTTTTCATCATCTAGGGGCACCGTAGGGACCGAAAAAAGTGGTTTCGCATGATAGTCCACCTCGACCCATGTCGACCCTTGCGCGACCCCGACCTTCAGGATTTTGCTCTACGGAAGGGGGTCTACTTGTGCGCAACCCCGACCTTCAGGATTTTGCTCTACGGAAGGGGGTGCACAAAAGTGTTCGTAATCAACCTCGGATTGTACTTTTCATCATCTAGGGGCACCGTAGGGACCGAAAAAAGTGGTTTCGCATGATAGTCCACCTCGACCCATGTCGACCCTTGCGCGACCCCGACCTTCAGGATTTTGCTCTACGGAAGGGGGTCTACTTGTGCGCAACCCCGACCTTCAGGATTTTGCTCTACGGAAGGGGGTGCACAAAAGTGTTCGTAATCAACCTCGGATTGTACTTTTCATCATCTAGGGGCACCGTAGGGACCGAAAAAAGTGGTTTCGCATGATAGTCCACCTCGACCCATGTCGACCCTTGCGCGACCCCGACCTTCAGGATTTTGCTCTACGGAAGGGGGTCTACTTGTGCGCAACCCCGACCTTCAGGATTTTGCTCTACGGAAGGGGGTGCACAAAAGTGTTCGTAATCAACCTCGGATTGTACTTTTCATCATCTAGGGGCACCGTAGGGACCGAAAAAAGTGGTTTCGCATGATAGTCCACCTCGACCCATGTCGACCCTTGCGCGACCCCGACCTTCAGGATTTTGCTCTACGGAAGGGGGTCTACTTGTGCGCAACCCCGACCTTCAGGATTTTGCTCTACGGAAGGGGGTGCACAAAAGTGTTCGTAATCAACCTCGGATTGTACTTTTCATCATCTAGGGGCACCGTAGGGACCGAAAAAAGTGGTTTCGCATGATAGTCCACCTCGACCCATGTCGACCCTTGCGCGACCCCGACCTTCAGGATTTTGCTCTACGGAAGGGGGTGCACAAAAGTGTTCGTAATCAACCTCGGATTGTACTTTTCATCATCTAGGGGCACCGTAGGGACCGAAAAAAGTGGTTTCGCATGATAGTCCACCTCGACCCATGTCGACCCTTGCGCGACCCCGACCTTCAGGATTTTGCTCTACGGAAGGGGGTCGACCCTTGCGCGACCCCAACCTTCAGGATTTTGCTCTACGGAAGGGGGTGCACAAAAGTGTTCGTAATCAACCTCGGATTGTACTTTTCATCATCTAGGGGCACCGTAGGGACCGAAAAAAGTGGTTTCGCATGATAGTCCACCTCGACCCATGTCGACCCTTGCGCGACCCCGACCTTCAGGATTTTGCTCTACGGAAGGGGGTGCACAAAAGTGTTCGTAATCAACCTCGGATTGTACTTTTCATCATCTAGGGGCACCGTAGGGACCGAAAAAAGTGGTTTCGCATGATAGTCCACCTCGACCCATGTCGACCCTTGCGCGACCCCGACCTTCAGGATTTTGCTCTACGGAAGGGGGTCTACTTGTGCGCAACCCCGACCTTCAGGATTTTGCTCTACGGAAGGGGGTGCACAAAAGTGTTCGTAATCAACCTCGGATTGTACTTTTCATCATCTAGGGGCACCGTAGGGACCGAAAAAAGTGGTTTCGCATGATAGTCCACCTCGACCCATGTCGACCCTTGCGCGACCCCGACCTTCAGGATTTTGCTCTACGGAAGGGGGTCTACTTGTGCGCAACCCCGACCTTCAGGATTTTGCTCTACGGAAGGGGGTGCACAAAAGTGTTCGTAATCAACCTCGGATTGTACTTTTCATCATCTAGGGGCACCGTAGGGACCGAAAAAAGTGGTTTCGCATGATAGTCCACCTCGACCCATGTCGACCCTTGCGCGACCCCGACCTTCAGGATTTTGCTCTACGGAAGGGGGTGCACAAAAGTGTTCGTAATCAACCTCGGATTGTACTTTTCATCATCTAGGGGCACCGTAGGGACCGAAAAAAGTGGTTTCGCATGATAGTCCACCTCGACCCATGTCGACCCTTGCGCGACCCCGACCTTCAGGATTTTGCTCTACGGAAGGGGGTCTACTTGTGCGCAACCCCGACCTTCAGGATTTTGCTCTACGGAAGGGGGTGCACAAAAGTGTTCGTAATCAACCTCGGATTGTACTTTTCATCATCTAGGGGCACCGTAGGGACCGAAAAAAGTGGTTTCGCATGATAGTCCACCTCGACCCATGTCGACCCTTGCGCGACCCCGACCTTCAGGATTTTGCTCTACGGAAGGGGGTCTACTTGTGCGCAACCCCGACCTTCAGGATTTTGCTCTACGGAAGGGGGTGCACAAAAGTGTTCGTAATCAACCTCGGATTGTACTTTTCATCATCTAGGGGCACCGTAGGGACCGAAAAAAGTGGTTTCGCATGATAGTCCACCTCGACCCATGTCGACCCTTGCGCGACCCCGACCTTCAGGATTTTGCTCTACGGAAGGGGGTCTACTTGTGCGCAACCCCGACCTTCAGGATTTTGCTCTACGGAAGGGGGTGCACAAAAGTGTTCGTAATCAACCTCGGATTGTACTTTTCATCATCTAGGGGCACCGTAGGGACCGAAAAAAGTGGTTTCGCATGATAGTCCACCTCGACCCATGTCGACCCTTGCGCGACCCCGACCTTCAGGATTTTGCTCTACGGAAGGGGGTCTACTTGTGCGCAACCCCGACCTTCAGGATTTTGCTCTACGGAAGGGGGTGCACAAAAGTGTTCGTAATCAACCTCGGATTGTACTTTTCATCATCTAGGGGCACCGTAGGGACCGAAAAAAGTGGTTTCGCATGATAGTCCACCTCGACCCATGTCGACCCTTGCGCGACCCCGACCTTCAGGATTTTGC
>NW_026525473.1:0-12500 GCF_943737925.1 Anopheles nili | reverse complement strand
ACAACTTGATCTGGATTCTATGCCGTAAACACCCGGTTGAAGGCACCAACGTCACCTCGTTGTGCCAACTCGCACTCTCGATGGCATGATCCGATCCGCCTCCTAGCTGCTTGCGCCCTTCTCTCCTTGGACGCAGGCAGCCGGCTCCACACGTGCACCTCGTGCGGAGCTCTCGGAAGCGCGCCAGCTGACACTCTGGCGGGCCCCTTGTTTGTTCCCGACTCATCTTAGCTTCGCCTCCTCATGAACCGGCGGAACCTTTAACCGTTCCGGGTCCTATGCACTCTCCGTGTTTGGTTCATCGCTCATCTCTACATTACGCCGAGCTCAACTAGTATTGTTCGTTTCACCGTTTGATGCGAGATCGGGGTATACCCGGTACCGCGGTACTTCCCACCCAGGTTGGATGGCCGTACAACACTCAAGAAGTAACAACGTGCCGGTGCTAAGCACCGTCTCCTCAAGATCTACGAGTTCTGACACCTCTTGGCTACTTGACCCCTTTCCCGGTGGGTGCAAGTCCCTCTACTCCGAGCCCTGGGACACCTTCCCAGGGTGTTTTCCATGTACCACTAACCCTTGGTTGGACACCTCTTTGCTACTTGACCCCATTCTCGGTGGGTGCAAGTCACCGTGCGGAACCTTTCGGCCGCTCTCCCTAGGACTGTGTTGCAGGCAAGCACAGTGGTTCCGCGACCTAGAGACAGCGGCATCCCTTGTTACTACTACTCCGAGCCCTGGGACACCTTCCCAGGGTGTTTTCCATGTACCACTAACCCTTGGTTGGACACCTCTTTGCTACTTGACCCCTTTCCCGGTGGGTGCAAGTCACCGTGCGGAACCTTTCGGCCGCTCTCCCTAGGACTGTGTTGCAGGCAAGCACAGTGGTTCCGCGACCTAGAGACAGCGGCATCCCTTGTTACTACTACTCCGAGCCCTGGGACACCTTCCCAGGGTGTTTTCCATGTACCACTAGCCTCTGGTTGACCATCGGTGGAGGTAGTTGATTTCACCCAAAACCACCCTAGGTCACCGTTCCGACCCCCCAGCTACCGTTAAAACGCCTCCGGACACCAGGACACACCTTCCCGGTACCAGAACCAGTCGTAGTTGCCGTCACCCAAATTTCATACAACCGTCACCCACGGGCCGAAACACCTTGCCACTACATGGGTCTAGTATTAGGTCCTAGGGTCTCTTTTCGACAACTCCCGACCTCCCTGATATCGAATCGTCAGTTTACATGAGGAGGCTAAACTTTCTATGACGACTCAGTACAACCATACCTCCCTATAATAGTGAAATGTCAAATTCTAGGGCTTTTTGGCCATGGAAAATTCTGAAGCTCGGCACGAGCAAACATGACCCATGCTTGTATCTCCGAAACTATGAGTCTGACAGTTTTGCACCCTTCTGCGGAAAGTTGTGTCTCGTTAAGCCTAAAAAGTCAGTAGAACACCACGAAACGATCCGACCACTCCTTCGACCTGTTTTGGGGTTTTGCAGTTTTCCATGGGGTATTTTGTATGGGGAAAACCGACCCATGCCCGTATCTCCGTACCTAAGCGTCTGACGGTCTTGGACCCCTTTAGGTAAAAGTTGCATTTCGTCGAGCTGAACATTTCACTAGAACATCGCGAAACGATCCGACGACTCCCTCTGGGAGTTTTTGGGGTCGGAAGGTTTTCTGGGACTTAGTCTCTGGAGCAACATTTCTGAAGCTCGGCACGAGCAACCACGCACGTGTCTTATATCTCCGTAAGTAAGGGTCTGACGGTCTTGGACACCTTTAGCAAAAAGTTGCGCCCTATCGAATGGAACATTTCACTAGAACACCACGAAACGATCCGACCACTCCTTCGACCTGTTTTGGGGTTTTGCAGTTTTCCATGGGGTATTTTGTATGGGGAAAACCGACCCATGCCCGTATCTCCGTACCTAAGCGTCTGACGGTCTTGGACCCCTTAAGGTAAAAGTTGCATTTCGTCGAGCTGAACATTTCACTAGAACATCGCGAAACGATCCGACGACTCCTTCTGGGAGTTTTTGGGGTCGGAAGGTTTTCTGGGACTTAGTCTCTGGAGCAACAATTCTGAAGCTCGGCACGAGCAACCACGCACGTGTCTTATATCTCCGTAAGTAAGGGTCTGACGGTCTTGGACACCTTTAGCAAAAAGTTGCGCCCTATCGAATGGAACATTTCACTAGAACACCACGAAACGATCCGACCACTCCTTCGACCTGTTTTGGGGTTTTGCAGTTTTCCATGGGGTATTTTGTATGGGGAAAACCGACCCATGCCCGTATCTCCGTACCTAAGCGTCTGACGGTCTTGGACCCCTTTAGGTAAAAGTTGCATTCCGTCGAGCTGAACATTTCGCTAGAACATCGCGAAACGATCCGACGCCTCCTTCTGGGAGTTTTTGGGGTCGGAAGGTTTTCTGGGACTTAGTCTCTGGAGCAACATTTCTGAAGCTCGGCACGAACAACCACGCACGTGTCTTATATCTCCGTAAGTAAGTGTCTGACGGTCTTGGACACCTTTAGCAAAAAGTTGCGCCCTATCGAATGGAACATTTCACTAGAACACCACGAAACGATCCGACGACTCCTTCTGGGAGTTTTTGGGGTCCGAAGGTTTTCTGGGACTTTGTCTCTGGAGCAACATTTCTGAAGCTCGGCACGGGCAACCACGCACGTGTCTTATATCTCCGTAAGTAAGGGTCTGACGGTCTTGGACACCTTTAGCAAAAAGTTGCGCCCTATCGAATGGAACATTTCACTAGAACACCACGAAACGATCCGACCACTCCTTCGACCTGTTTTGGGGTTTTGCAGTTTTCCATGGGGTATTTTGTATGGGGAAAACCGACCCATGCCCGTATCTCCGTACCTAAGCGTCTGACGGTCTTGGACCCCTTTAGGTAAAAGTTGCATTCCGTCGAGCTGAACATTTCACTAGAACATCGCGAAACGATCCGACGACTCCTTCTGGGAGTTTTTGGGGTCCGAAGGTTTTCTGGGACTTAGTCTCTGGAGCAAAATTTCTGAAGCTCGGCACGGGCAACCACGCACGTGTCTTATATCTCCGTAAGTAAGGGTCTGACGGTCTTGGACACCTTTAGCAAAAAGTTGCGCCCCATCGAATGGAACATTTCACTAGAACACCACGAAACGATCCGACCACTCCTTCGACCTGTTTTGGGGTTTTGCAGTTTTCCATGGGGTATTTTGTATGGGGAAAACCGACCCATGCCCGTATCTCCGTACCTAAGCGTCTGACGGTCTTGGACCCCTTTAGGTAAAAGTTGCATTCCGTCGAGCTGAACATTTCACTAGAACATCGCGAAACGATCCGACCACTCCTTTTGGGAGTTTTTGGGGTCGGAAGGTTTTCTGGGACTTAGTCTCTGGAGCAACAATTCTGAAGCTCGGCACGAGCAACCACGCACGTGTCTTATATCTCCGTAAGTAAGGGTCTGACGGTCTTGGACACCTTTAGCAAAAAGTTGCGCCTTATCGAATGGAACATTTCACTAGAACACCACGAAACGATCCGACCACTCCTTCGACCTGTTTTGGGGTTTTGCAGTTTTCCATGGGGTATTTTGTATGGGGAAAACCGACCCATGCCCGTATCTCCGTACCCAAGCGTCTGACGGTCTAGGACCCCTTTAGGTAAAAGTTGCATTCCGTCGAGCTGAACATTTCACTAGAACATCGCGAAACGATCCGACGACTCCTTCTGGGAGTTTTTGGGGTCCGAAGGTTTTCTGGGACTTTGTCTCTGGAGCAACATTTCTGAAGCTCGGCACGGGCAACCACGCACGTGTCTTATATCTCCGTAAGTAAGGGTCTGACGGTCTTGGACACCTTTAGCAAAAAGTTGCGCCCTATCGAATGGAACATTTCACTAGAACACCACGAAACGATCCGACCACTCCTTCGACCTGTTTTGGGGTTTTGCAGTTTTCCATGGGGTATTTTGTATGGGGAAAACCGACCCATGCCCGTATCTCCGTACCTAAGCGTCTGACGGTCTTGGACCCCTTTAGGTAAAAGTTGCATTCCGTCGAGCTGAACATTTCACTAGAACATCGCGAAACGATCCGACGACTCCTTCTGGGAGTTTTTGGGGTCCGAAGGTTTTCTGGGACTTAGTCTCTGGAGCAACATTTCTGAAGCTCGGCACGAGCAACCACGCACGTGTCTTATATCTCCGTAAGTAAGTGTCTGACGGTCTTGGACACCTTTAGCAAAAAGTTGCGCCCTATCGAATGGAACATTTCACTAGAACACCACGAAACGATCCGACCACTCCTTCGACCTGTTTTGGGGTTTTGCAGTTTTCCATGGGGTATTTTGTATGGGGAAAACCGACCCATGCCCGTATCTCCGTACCTAAGCGACTGACGGTCTTGAACCCCTTTAGGTAAAAGTTGCATTTCGTCGAGCTGAACATTTCACTAGAACATCGCGAAACGATCCGACGACTCCTTCTGGGAGTTTTTGGGGTCCGAAGGTTTTCTGGGACTTAGTCTCTGGAGCAACATTTCTGAAGCTCGGCACGAGCAACCACGCACGTGTCTTATATCTCCGTAAGTAAGGGTCTGACGGTCTTGGACACCTTTAGCAAAAAGTTGCGCGCTATTGAATGGAACATTTCACTAGAACATCACGAAACGATCCGACCACTCCTTCGACCTGTTTTGGGGTTTTGCAGTTTTCCATGGGGTATTTTGTATGGGGAAAACCGACCCATGCCCGTATCTCCGTACCTAAGCGTCTGACGGTCTTGGACCCCTTTAGGTAAAAGTTGCATTTCGTCGAGCTGAACATTTCACTAGAACATCGCGAAACGATCCGACGACTCCTTCTGGGAGTTTTTGGGGTCGGAAGGTTTTCTGGGACTTAGTCTCTGGAGCAACATTTCTGAAGCTCGGCACGAGCAACCACGCACGTGTCTTATATCTCCGTAAGTAAGGGTCTGACGGTCTTGGACACCTTTAGCAAAAAGTTGCGCGCTATCGAATGGAACATTTCACTAGAACATCACGAAACGATCCGACCACTCCTTCGACCTGTTTTGGGGTTTTGCAGTTTTCCATGGGGTATTTTGTATGGGGAAAACCGACCCATGCCCGTATCTCCGTACCTAAGCGTCTGACGGTCTTGGACCCCTTTAGGTAAAAGTTGCATTTCGTCGAGCTGAACATTTCACTAGAACATCGCGAAACGATCCGACGACTCCTTCTGGGAGTTTTTGGGGTCGGAAGGTTTTCTGGGACTTAGTCTCTGGAGCAACATTTCTGAAGCTCGGCACGAGCAACCACGCACGTGTCTTATATCTCCGTAAGTAAGGGTCTGACGGTCTTGGACACCTTTAGCAAAAAGTTGCGTATAACCATGCTCGTCAATACTCTCCAACACTGTAACTCGATCCGTCCACTCCTTGGTACACTTTTGTGGGTTGCCAGTTTCGGTTGGGACTTAGTCTCTGGAGACCAAATTCTGAAGCTCGGCGTGGGTACCGGTTTTTCGTGCACGTCAGAGGGCCTCGACCGCCCTGAGAACCCGACCTTCAGGATTTTGGCCATTTTTGGGGGTGCACAAAAGTGTTCGTAATCAACCTCGGATTGTACTTTTCATCATCTAGGGGCACCGTAGGGACCGAAAAAAGTGGTTTCGCATGATAGTCCACCTCGACCCATGTCGACCCTTGCGCGACCCCGACCTTCAGGATTTTGCTCTACGGAAGGGGGTGCACAAAAGTGTTCGTAATCAACCTCGGATTGTACTTTTCATCATCTAGGGGCACCGTAGGGACCGAAAAAAGTGGTTTCGCATGATAGTCCACCTCGACCCATGTCGACCCTTGCGCGACCCCGACCTTCAGGATTTTGCTCTACGGAAGGGGGTCTACTTGTGCGCAACCCCGACCTTCAGGATTTTGCTCTACGGAAGGGGGTGCACAAAAGTGTTCGTAATCAACCTCGGATTGTACTTTTCATCATCTAGGGGCACCGTAGGGACCGAAAAAAGTGGTTTCGCATGATAGTCCACCTCGACCCATGTCGACCCTTGCGCGACCCCGACCTTCAGGATTTTGCTCTACGGAAGGGGGTCGACTTGTGCGCAACCCCGACCTTCAGGATTTTGCTCTACGGAAGGGGGTGCACAAAAGTGTTCGTAATCAACCTCGGATTGTACTTTTCATCATCTAGGGGCACCGTAGGGACCGAAAAAAGTGGTTTCGCATGATAGTCCACCTCGACCCATGTCGACCCTTGCGCGACCCCGACCTTCAGGATTTTGCTCTACGGAAGGGGGTCTACTTGTGCGCAACCCCGACCTTCAGGATTTTGCTCTACGGAAGGGGGTGCACAAAAGTGTTCGTAATCAACCTCGGATTGTACTTTTCATCATCTAGGGGCACCGTAGGGACCGAAAAAAGTGGTTTCGCATGATAGTCCACCTCGACCCATGTCGACCCTTGCGCGACCCCGACCTTCAGGATTTTGCTCTACGGAAGGGGGTGCACAAAAGTGTTCGTAATCAACCTCGGATTGTACTTTTCATCATCTAGGGGCACCGTAGGGACCGAAAAAAGTGGTTTCGCATGATAGTCCACCTCGACCCATGTCGACCCTTGCGCGACCCCGACCTTCAGGATTTTGCTCTACGGAAGGGGGTGCACAAAAGTGTTCGTAATCAACCTCGGATTGTACTTTTCATCATCTAGGGGCACCGTAGGGACCGAAAAAAGTGGTTTCGCATGATAGTCCACCTCGACCCATGTCGACCCTTGCGCGACCCCGACCTTCAGGATTTTGCTCTACGGAAGGGGGTCTACTTGTGCGCAACCCCGACCTTCAGGATTTTGCTCTACGGAAGGGGGTGCACAAAAGTGTTCGTAATCAACCTCGGATTGTACTTTTCATCATCTAGGGGCACCGTAGGGACCGAAAAAAGTGGTTTCGCATGATAGTCCACCTCGACCCATGTCGACCCTTGCGCGACCCCGACCTTCAGGATTTTGCTCTACGGAAGGGGGTCTACTTGTGCGCAACCCCGACCTTCAGGATTTTGCTCTACGGAAGGGGGTGCACAAAAGTGTTCGTAATCAACCTCGGATTGTACTTTTCATCATCTAGGGGCACCGTAGGGACCGAAAAAAGTGGTTTCGCATGATAGTCCACCTCGACCCATGTCGACCCTTGCGCGACCCCGACCTTCAGGATTTTGCTCTACGGAAGGGGGTGCACAAAAGTGTTCGTAATCAACCTCGGATTGTACTTTTCATCATCTAGGGGCACCGTAGGGACCGAAAAAAGTGGTTTCGCATGATAGTCCACCTCGACCCATGTCGACCCTTGCGCGACCCCGACCTTCAGGATTTTGCTCTACGGAAGGGGGTGCACGCTTGTGCGACCCCGACCTTTAGGATTTTGCTCTACGGAAGGGGGTGCACAAAAGTGTTCGTAATCAACCTCGGATTGTACTTTTCATCATCTAGGGGCACCGTAGGGACCGAAAAAAGTGGTTTCGCATGATAGTCCACCTCGACCCATGTCGACCCTTGCGCGACCCCGACCTTCAGGATTTTGCTCTACGGAAGGGGTCTACCCTTGCTCGACCCCGACCTTCAGGATTTTGCTCTACGGAAGGGGGTGCACAAAAGTGTTCGTAATCAACCTCGGATTGTACTTTTCATCATCTAGGGGCACCGTAGGGACCGAAAAAAGTGGTTTCGCATGATAGTCCACCTCGACCCATGTCGACCCTTGCGCGACCCCGACCTTCAGGATTTTGCTCTACGGAAGGGGGTCGAGTTGTGCGCAACCCCGACCTTCAGGATTTTGCTCTACGGAAGGGGGTGCACAAAAGTGTTCGTAATCAACCTCGGATTGTACTTTTCATCATCTAGGGGCACCGTAGGGACCGAAAAAAGTGGTTTCGCATGATAGTCCACCTCGACCCATGTCGACCCTTGCGCGACCCCGACCTTCAGGATTTTGCTCTACGGAAGGGGGTCTACTTGTGCGCAACCCCGACCTTCAGGATTTTGCTCTACGGAAGGGGGTGCACAAAAGTGTTCGTAATCAACCTCGGATTGTACTTTTCATCATCTAGGGGCACCGTAGGGACCGAAAAAAGTGGTTTCGCATGATAGTCCACCTCGACCCATGTCGACCCTTGCGCGACCCCGACCTTCAGGATTTTGCTCTACGGAAGGGGGTGCACAAAAGTGTTCGTAATCAACCTCGGATTGTACTTTTCATCATCTAGGGGCACCGTAGGGACCGAAAAAAGTGGTTTCGCATGATAGTCCACCTCGACCCATGTCGACCCTTGCGCGACCCCGACCTTCAGGATTTTGCTCTACGGAAGGGGGTCTACTTGTGCGCAACCCCGACCTTCAGGATTTTGCTCTACGGAAGGGGGTGCACAAAAGTGTTCGTAATCAACCTCGGATTGTACTTTTCATCATCTAGGGGCACCGTAGGGACCGAAAAAAGTGGTTTCGCATGATAGTCCACCTCGACCCATGTCGACCCTTGCGCGACCCCGACCTTCAGGATTTTGCTCTACGGAAGGGGGTCTACTTGTGCGCAACCCCGACCTTCAGGATTTTGCTCTACGGAAGGGGGTGCACAAAAGTGTTCGTAATCAACCTCGGATTGTACTTTTCATCATCTAGGGGCACCGTAGGGACCGAAAAAAGTGGTTTCGCATGATAGTCCACCTCGATCCATGTCGACCCTTGCGCGACCCCGACCTTCAGGATTTTGCTCTACGGAAGGGGGTGCACAAAAGTGTTCGTAATCAACCTCGGATTGTACTTTTCATCATCTAGGGGCACCGTAGGGACCGAAAAAAGTGGTTTCGCATGATAGTCCACCTCGACCCATGTCGACCCTTGCGCGACCCCGACCTTCAGGATTTTGCTCTACGGAAGGGGGTCGACTTGTGCGCAACCCCGACCTTCAGGATTTTGCTCTACGGAAGGGGGTGCACAAAAGTGTTCGTAATCAACCTCGGATTGTACTTTTCATCATCTAGGGGCACCGTAGGGACCGAAAAAAGTGGTTTCGCATGATAGTCCACCTCGACCCATGTCGACCCTTGCGCGACCCCGACCTTCAGGATTTTGCTCTACGGAAGGGGGTGCACAAAAGTGTTCGTAATCAACCTCGGATTGTACTTTTCATCATCTAGGGGCACCGTAGGGACCGAAAAAAGTGGTTTCGCATGATAGTCCACCTCGACCCATGTCGACCCTTGCGCGACCCCGACCTTCAGGATTTTGCTCTACGGAAGGGGGTGCACAAAAGTGTTCGTAATCAACCTCGGATTGTACTTTTCATCATCTAGGGGCACCGTAGGGACCGAAAAAAGTGGTTTCGCATGATAGTCCACCTCGACCCATGTCGACCCTTGCGCGACCCCGACCTTCAGGATTTTGCTCTACGGAAGGGGGTCTACTTGTGCGCAACCCCGACCTTCAGGATTTTGCTCTACGGAAGGGGGTGCACAAAAGTGTTCGTAATCAACCTCGGATTGTACTTTTCATCATCTAGGGGCACCGTAGGGACCGAAAAAAGTGGTTTCGCATGATAGTCCACCTCGACCCATGTCGACCCTTGCGCGACCCCGACCTTCAGGATTTTGCTCTACGGAAGGGGGTCGACTTGTGCGCAACCCCGACCTTCAGGATTTTGCTCTACGGAAGGGGGTGCACAAAAGTGTTCGTAATCAACCTCGGATTGTACTTTTCATCATCTAGGGGCACCGTAGGGACCGAAAAAAGTGGTTTCGCATGATAGTCCACCTCGACCCATGTCGACCCTTGCGCGACCCCGACCTTCAGGATTTTGCTCTACGGAAGGGGGTGCACAAAAGTGTTCGTAATCAACCTCGGATTGTACTTTTCATCATCTAGGGGCACCGTAGGGACCGAAAAAAGTGGTTTCGCATGATAGTCCACCTCGACCCATGTCGACCCTTGCGCGACCCCGACCTTCAGGATTTTGCTCTACGGAAGGGGGTGCACAAAAGTGTTCGTAATCAACCTCGGATTGTACTTTTCATCATCTAGGGGCACCGTAGGGACCGAAAAAAGTGGTTTCGCATGATAGTCCACCTCGACCCATGTCGACCCTTGCGCGACCCCGACCTTCAGGATTTTGCTCTACGGAAGGGGGTCTACTTGTGCGCAACCCCGACCTTCAGGATTTTGCTCTACGGAAGGGGGTGCACAAAAGTGTTCGTAATCAACCTCGGATTGTACTTTTCATCATCTAGGGGCACCGTAGGGACCGAAAAAAGTGGTTTCGCATGATAGTCCACCTCGACCCATGTCGACCCTTGCGCGACCCCGACCTTCAGGATTTTGCTCTACGGAAGGGGGTGCACAAAAGTGTTCGTAATCAACCTCGGATTGTACTTTTCATCATCTAGGGGCACCGTAGGGACCGAAAAAAGTGGTTTCGCATGATAGTCCACCTCGACCCATGTCGACCCTTGCGCGACCCCGACCTTCAGGATTTTGCTCTACGGAAGGGGGTGCACAAAAGTGTTCGTAATCAACCTCGGATTGTACTTTTCATCATCTAGGGGCACCGTAGGGACCGAAAAAAGTGGTTTCGCATGATAGTCCACCTCGACCCATGTCGACCCTTGCGCGACCCCGACCTTCAGGATTTTGCTCTACGGAAGGGGGTCTACTTGTGCGCAACCCCGACCTTCAGGATTTTGCTCTACGGAAGGGGGTGCACAAAAGTGTTCGTAATCAACCTCGGATTGTACTTTTCATCATCTAGGGGCACCGTAGGGACCGAAAAAAGTGGTTTCGCATGATAGTCCACCTCGACCCATGTCGACCCTTGCGCGACCCCGACCTTCAGGATTTTGCTCTACGGAAGGGGGTGCACAAAAGTGTTCGTAATCAACCTCGGATTGTACTTTTCATCATCTAGGGGCACCGTAGGGACCGAAAAAAGTGGTTTCGCATGATAGTCCACCTCGACCCATGTCGACCCTTGCGCGACCCCGACCTTCAGGATTTTGCTCTACGGAAGGGGGTCTACTTGTGCGCAACCCCGACCTTCAGGATTTTGCTCTACGGAAGGGGGTGCACAAAAGTGTTCGTAATCAACCTCGGATTGTACTTTTCATCATCTAGGGGCACCGTAGGGACCGAAAAAAGTGGTTTCGCATGATAGTCCACCTCGACCCATGTCGACCCTTGCGCGACCCCGACCTTCAGGATTTTGCTCTACGGAAGGGGGTGCACAAAAGTGTTCGTAATCAACCTCGGATTGTACTTTTCATCATCTAGGGGCACCGTAGGGACCGAAAAAAGTGGTTTCGCATGATAGTCCACCTCGACCCATGTCGACCCTTGCGCGACCCCGACCTTCAGGATTTTGCTCTACGGAAGGGGGTCTACTTGTGCGCAACCCCGACCTTCAGGATTTTGCTCTACGGAAGGGGGTGCACAAAAGTGTTCGTAATCAACCTCGGATTGTACTTTTCATCATCTAGGGGCACCGTAGGGACCGAAAAAAGTGGTTTCGCATGATAGTCCACCTCGACCCATGTCGACCCTTGCGCGACCCCGACCTTCAGGATTTTGCTCTACGGAAGGGGGTCTACTTGTGCGCAACCCCGACCTTCAGGATTTTGCTCTACGGAAGGGGGTGCACAAAAGTGTTCGTAATCAACCTCGGATTGTACTTTTCATCATCTAGGGGCACCGTAGGGACCGAAAAAAGTGGTTTCGCATGATAGTCCACCTCGACCCATGTCGACCCTTGCGCGACCCCGACCTTCAGGATTTTGCTCTACGGAAGGGGGTGCACAAAAGTGTTCGTAATCAACCTCGGATTGTACTTTTCATCATCTAGGGGCACCGTAGGGACCGAAAAAAGTGGTTTCGCATGATAGTCCACCTCGACCCATGTCGACCCTTGCGCGACCCCGACCTTCAGGATTTTGCTCTACGGAAGGGGGTCTACTTGTGCGCAACCCCGACCTTCAGGATTTTGCTCTACGGAAGGGGGTGCACAAAAGTGTTCGTAATCAACCTCGGATTGTACTTTTCATCATCTAGGGGCACCGTAGGGACCGAAAAAAGTGGTTTCGCATGATAGTCCACCTCGACCCATGTCGACCCTTGCGCGACCCCGACCTTCAGGATTTTGCTCTACGGAAGGGGGTCTACTTGTGCGCAACCCCGACCTTCAGGATTTTGCTCTACGGAAGGGGGTGCACAAAAGTGTTCGTAATCAACCTCGGATTGTACTTTTCATCATCTAGGGGCACCGTAGGGACCGAAAAAAGTGGTTTCGCATGATAGTCCACCTCGACCCATGTCGACCCTTGCGCGACCCCGACCTTCAGGATTTTGCTCTACGGAAGGGGGTGCACAAAAGTGTTCGTAATCAACCTCGGATTGTACTTTTCATCATCTAGGGGCACCGTAGGGACCGAAAAAA
>NW_026525472.1:130831-198230 GCF_943737925.1 Anopheles nili | reverse complement strand
ACAGTTTGACAGAGACCTGATATTAAATGAAGCATCTCTGACACATTTTAACAGATATTTAAACATTAAATTCATCTATTCGTTTGTCTATTCAAATTATAAATATTGAAGAAAAGGTTGTATAAAAAAAGAAAAGAAAAAAGGTTTAAATATTCTATAAAAAAAAGGACAGAAAATCAATTGTCGTGATTCTTTTACTTTTGGAAGTTAACCCTATAGAAGTTGACACCTAACGATAATATTTCGAAATTTTTTTGAATAAATGTTATGTGCTTTTGTTTTATGTTGCCAAATGGAATGTATGTAGCTACTCTAATGAGTCATACTGTTCTGCTGTTCTTATATATTACAAAGATTCTTATATATGTTGTTGGTGTTGTGCTGTTGTTTGAGATTATGTTTAAAACTTGCTTCAGTGTTATTTGTGCATGTTCTGGATTTCACGTGCTTTAAATGTGAAGATAAAATAATTGGGATTTGTTTTCATTAATTTTTGTTCCAAATTTTCGCGTTCAATAGTATAACTGGTATTTTATCGTTATGATGTTCAAGGAAAAACATTCATAAAGCACGTTAAAAATACGAGCACATACCTCATGAGCCTATTCCATTGTCGTGAGTACAGTGACCTGCTCATTATTGGTTTCTAGAAGTTATGTCGTTTGCGAAATTTTTTCCCAGTACGGTGCCAGTAATGTTTTACAATATTCTGATAGGCTAATGATATTTTGTTGATTTCATTGTATACTCACTGCGCGCATACAATTTAAAGTTTTCTGTTCAAATCATTACACAACAAGTAACACAACCACTGATAAACCGTTCACCAACGTTTTATAGGAACATACGGTACACGATTTTGTGAGTAGCAATTTTTTACACAATCTTGCTCTTTTCTCACTAATTAATTGATTTGGTATGAAATTTAATACAACATCGACATGGTTTATTTTCACCTTGAAATATTTTCTTCTACAATTGTTCGTTCTGTTCTGTCTAGTTTTCTGGTTACTAGATTTTTTCAATTTTTTCTTAAAAGTACAGATTTTGTTTGCTGCAGCAGTAATCGATCAAATGAAGTTTGTTACTTCTTTTATATCTCCTTCTATCACCAAACATATACATATTTTTACAAACACGCTGCAATTATTAAAAATCATCGGAAAAAATATACATTCATTTATTTTAATGGCACAATGCAGAAAAATGTATACAGATATTTTTTCAACAAGCAGCTTAAGACTGATTATATTATACACCCAATTTTTATTTTAAAATCACTATATATCAGCTATCAGTAACAACAGAATCAATCCATCTATAACAACTTTAAAAATTATACTATGTTCTTGTAAACAATACACATGAACATTACACATAATCATACATTGTTGATAGTCAGACTGTATTGAGCTTACGGTTTTAATACAAGCTTATCACTTATCTTGTTTCAATTTACGTCCATTTTATTTTGCCTGTTAAAATGGATTTAAATATTCATGATCATGCGACTAAATAGTTTCGTTTACTACGTTTTGTGGATTGTTCTAATTGATTTCAATTATCTTAAATTATGCCAATACTTAGCCTGTTTTATATACAATATTTATAAACAAGTCTTCTATACGATAAAATGTCCACACATAACAATATCTATTTTCGGCTAGCAATGCTACAGTATTTGCTTTTGTTTAGAAATTAACTATAACATTCCATTTTGATTTGATTTTCTTTCTTTTCTCTTTCGCGATTCTTTCTCTCGTTTTTATCTTTTTTCATAACCTGTTTCATTGAACCCGATGATGCGCTTCCTTCGACTCTGCATCACATCAAACCTGAACAAATTACAATATTATCACGCAGTCCGACGCTGAACGATCAAGAGCGGAATCTGCCGCCTTGCAAGAGAAGTTAGAGAAGAGCCAAGGGGAAGTCTATAGACTTAAAGCTAAACTTGAAAACGCACAAGGTGAACAAGAAAGCTTGAAACAGGAAATGGAAAGAGGCCAGGCTGGTATACAACGAATTGTTAGTGAAAGAGATAAGGTAATTTCCTGTTTCTTTACTTTGTTTATTTTTCATATAACATATCCTCACACAGCTGGCATTATTATCTACATTTCACAAATCTATTGCTCCTTTTATTGGCACGAGATCGATGCTGATCACAATTTTTTAACATTTACCGTACAAAGTAGATAGTATTGCTGTTCGGAGAGTGAAAAACTAAATGACAAACGAATATTTTGATTGCATTCCATTAGTTAAAATATGATTAATTGTTTTTATGCGGAATAGATTTAAAGTTAATACATGTGTATCAAGAGTCAACGGCACGTATTTAGAATGTGTAGTGCTCTTTTCTAATTATTTTTTCATCAAATGCTCATTTTTCAAACTCCTTTCTTAAACTATATTTTTATATGAGATGAGTCTAAGCCATATCATGCTAGACACGCCATTTAAACAAATAATCATCATTATAAATTCTGTCATAAGACGCTACTACAGAAGTACAAATTGTTGAATTCTCATCAATTTATTAACATTCCTTTTTAGTAGACTATATCCGTCGTATGTTAAACCATATGGTTTTTTCAAACAGTTTCAGATACAATTACTTTTCTCCTGTGTTTACCGCATAAGAATAATAAAGTTATATTGAAGTTATTTTCTAAAACAAGCTAAGAGTTGTCAGAATCGGCATATCATCAACACTATCATTTCGTCATGTTGTATCGCATTCATAAATTACAATATGAATCGTATGAGTGTCGTAAAGCAAAATATAGCAGAATTAAGTATTAAAAACTATATTAACACACAATAATTGTAAAATGGAATTGATAAGTAGTTACTTGTTAATCTGCAAAATCTTAACAGAATTAAAAAAGTACCAAAAATCCACATAGCAATTGGTTAGCTTACAATACCTTTTTTTAAAAAGTTCTCTGTTAAAAATCTCTCAACAAATCCTTTTAACCAATGGCTGAAGCATTTGAAACATACTTGCTAGAAAAGCTCTGTTCCCTAATTAAAGAATGCTATGATTGTTTATCACCATGTCGAATGTAAAAACAGCTAACTACTTTCAAATCCATGCTGTGAGTGTATACACCTGCATATACCTGCATACATTTAAAATGTAACCGATGTCTAACTATAAGTCCTATTTAGAAAATTAACATTTCACGGCTGTTTGTAAATAATGAATGATTGGTAGCTCAAATCTGTCGCTCCTGCAGTACGTTATCACTCTACGCTTTGTAATGTAAACTCTATTATCTGTATTATTTCCCTAAATTAAATCCATAAACTACGGCAGCTTTCAATGATCTCACTTTAGAAACATAGTCTGCTTTTCAACATTTTCATTCAACATTTTCATGGCCATGTACTATCAAGGAAATAAATGTAATGCCAGGCTCACATGAAGCTGCAAATACACTGTTGTTTCTTATTTTGAACTATTTCAACGACATCGACACAAAGTTTCAGTTCGGTTGTCGTACACCGATGATTTCTGTTCATAAAACACACTATAAATGATTTTGTCAATCATGCCGCATTATCTCATGTATCCAGGCATACGGTGAGCTGGAAAAACACCGTGAAGAGCTTGAACGAACTCAAGCCACTCTTGGAAAATCACAACTCACCCAAGAAAAGCTTCAAAACTCCCTCGACAAAGCACAAAACGAAATTGACCATCTTCAGGAGAAACTTGACAAAAGCGGCGGAGAAACACGAAGGGTAAGTACTGCACACACACCCGTGTTTGCAGGCACGCGTATTTTTATTTTCTATATTTCAAACTTCTCTTTACAGCTGCAACTCGAGAAGGAAAAGATCAACTATGAGTTTGAAAATATTCAATCTCAGCTTGATAAATCTCTTGGTCAATCATCGAGAATTCAGAAAGAGAAAGAAGCCGCACAAATGGACCTCGATCGTTATCGAGACAAAGCGGATAAACTGCAAACGTCTCTAGCCCGCCTTCAAAAAGAGCGTGATGTGCTTTGTGACGAGCTAGAGAAATTAAAAGAAAAATCAGAATCATCCCAGAGTACGGCGCTCAAGTATCAACGTGAGCGTGATGCCATCCAAACCGAGCTAGAGGTCGTCAAAGAACGATGGGAAAAGGCCCATCAAATTCATCAAAAGCTTCAAATGGAACGGGACGACGCCATCACAGAAATTGATATCCTTAAGGAAAAGTTAGATAAGGCGCTGTTTGCAAGCCAGAAATTGATTGACGAGAAGGACACGTCTACTAAAGAGTTTGAGAAGATGCTCGAAAAGTATGATCGCGCTCAAAACGAAATCTACCGGCTTCAATCGCGTGTTGATACAGCAGAAGCAGATCGAAACCGATTGGAGGTAGAAGCTGAACGATCCGCGTTGGCCGCGTCGAAAGCTCGAGAAGATCTTCGTAAGATACAAGAGGAAACTACACGGCTTCAAGAGGCTTGCGATCGTGCTGCAATGCAGCTTGGCCGTTCGAAAGAACTCGAGGACAAGGCTAAGGAAGATGTGGATATGATTCGCGAGAGGCTAGATAAATGTCAGACCGACTTGCGACGGGCACAATCAGAAAAAGACAATCAGCAGGCCGAAATTGAACGGTTAACCTATGAGCTGGATCGGTCGCACAACCTCTATACCAAGCAGACAGCTTCACTTGATTCCGCTCAGGAAGAAATCGCTCGCTACGGATTAGAAGTCGAAAAAATGCGCGAACGTTATGAGAAAACGGCTGCCGAGCTTCGTCGTCTTCAGGAGAACGAGTCATTCTCGCGCGAAGCACGTCGCATGAAGGACGAAAATGATCGTTTACGAGAAAAATACGACAAAGTGATCGTCGAGCTTGAGAACTTCCGAGGAAAATCGCAGTACGAGCAGGAGACCTTCGACAAGATGAAGGAAAAATTCGACGCACGAGAAAATGATTTCCAGACTATGGAGCTAAAATTACATGAAACAAGCCTTCAGCTGGATCTAGCTAGAGCTGAAGTGACAAAACTTATCTCCAACCAGGACAAACAACGGGCCGATGCTGAACGAGCCCATATCGAGTATGAAAAAATACGGGACAAGCATGAAAAATTGATCAAAGAAGTGGAACGAATGCGACAAAATCCACAATCGGCCATTAGCCCTGGCGCATTGGCCGCTGCTACTAGCAGCGTAAGTTTATCTGATAAGAATGAGTTAGAACGTTTGCGGGAACGACTTGAGAAGGCGCTGCAAAGTCGGGATGCCACGGAGATGGAAGCTGGGCGCTTGGCAAAGGAACTCGAAAAAGCACAGTTACATTTGACAAAACAGCAAGAAGTTTACGAAGCAACCCGTATCGAGTTTGAGCGTATGTCCGCTGAGCTCACTCGCGTGCTTGAACGACTTGAGAAATCTGAAGCTGAAAAAGAAACGCTTCGCCAATCGACTAAAATATACGAAAAACATCACCAGCAGCACGCTAGCAATCATCACGTAGAGCAAAGCTTACTGAAGCTCGAGGCCGACAATAAACAAATGATGGCGGAGCGCGATCAGCTAGTAATGCAGCTTGAAAAAAGTCAGGACATGCTAATGAGCTTCCAGCAAGAGCTTAATGCTGCCGAATTGGAGCTTCAGCGTCAGTGTGAGGAAAATCGACGCCTTAAGAGCTCACCACAGCAACAAGGTGCTGCCGCTGCCCCTGCCCAGGCATCCCTTCAAGAAATGCAAAACTATAAGAAAGAAATTACGAAACTCAAACAAATGCTTCAGGAATCGGGAGCTCGTGGAGATAACGAGCTCGAGCAGTGGCGTAAAGTGGTGGAGCAGGAGAAGAATCGTGCAGACCAAGCTGAAAAGGCTGCCATCGAGTTACAGAAACGAATGCAGGTTGGAATTCTTTCAAAGATTTGTTTTAATTTTGTAAATGTTGTCTTGACAGAATTGTTTTATTCAAACCACACAAATTATATTCACCCAATTGTCTTTCTCAAGAACAAGCTGACGTTGATTATTTTTTTCGTTGGTTTCAATACTATGGAGCCAGTGAATAATACTGCGGTAATTATAAACCGTATTGTATTACTAGCTTATGGACCTATTTAGAGCTGCAACCGCTTGGCAGTCTTGGCCTATAATAGAAGACACTCATCTTTATCCCAGTTTTTTTTGGCGGACATATCTACGCCATAACTCTTTCTGCTTTTTCCTATCACGTCTCCTTGGTCCATGTAGACCGACTAATAGAACTTTCTGCGAACCAGATCGTTCAGGGACATTCTAATGTCATGACTAGCCCACCAAATCTTGGCGAATCTAATTTGCTGCACAACAGTAAGGTTGCCGTACAGTTCGTAAACTAATAATGTCTATGTCATCAGCGTATGTCAGAATCTGGTAGGATGATTTCTAAAGAGACCTCTCCAGAGTTTTGGATAGCCATCTTTAGCGTTAGGTTGTAGCGGAGACGGTCTATCTCATCCTTGGTAATAGCAAAAGGCCTTGAATTTTTCAACTAAAGCTTGCCTTAAGCGTTAATACTAATCAAAAAACTTATGAAAAGTTGAGTAGAGATACAAAACCTCAGTTATCAAAGGACTGTGCATGTATTGGGAACTTCATTTTTTATTGGTGTCCTAAATCATCTGATGTAATTTTTATTGTGTAGGTGATGGAGCAACAATTAAAGCAACAGCTCTTGCAAATGACCAACATGCAAAAGCAATTGCAACAACACTCTACACAACAACAGCAACAGCAGCAACAACAGCAACAACAACAACAGTCCCCTCCGAATAAAAAAGAAATGGATAAGTTGCAAGAAGATCTAAAGGCAGCATCTACACAACGCGATCAGTTCCAGAATCAGCTAGAGCTACTTGTACAGGAACTGGAAAAGAGCCAAGTAATTTGGAAAAATGAAATAATACAATTCTTCAAAATGCACATATTATTGTTTAACGTATTAACTGTTTTATTTTTAGACTGAAGCTCTAGATGCAACAAAGAGAAGCCAACAGCATCAACAACAGCTAGGCCAACTGCAGCAACAAATTCAACAGTTGCAGCAGCAATTGCAACAAGCAACGCAGGCTGCGAATCAAAAGGTAGCGCAGAATGTAGGTGTTACTGAAGCAGAACGCAAGCAACTAGAAGCACAAATGAAACAAATTGAAGACGCAACTCGATTGTTGGAAAGCGAACGAAAAACGTTCGAAGATCAACGTAAAGTCATCGAAAACAAACGTAAAGAGTTGGAAGACAAGGAGAAGAATCTCATTGAATTTGACAAGCAACTTAAGAAGCGCAAAGAACAAATGGACCAACTAGAAAAATCGCTGCAAAAGGTACAAATTGATCAATTATTGGAACTGATGTTTTACACTCGAAGACAATATGGCTGATACTTTTATGTTTTAACTACAGGCTGGCGGTACTGCTGCTGCTGCTGGAGAATTGAATAAACAGTTAACAGAAACTCAGCAGATGCTAGATAAGTATGTAGTGGTTGAACAGACGTTTGTTATTTTGCCCAAGTTTGTTACTAATAAATTCATAATGTATTTGTTCTTTTTCTTCGTTACATAGAGCGTCCAAGGATCTTGAAGAAGCCAGAGAGGAAGCAAAACGTTCTGCAGCAGAAACGGAAAGACTATTACAATTGGTGCAAATGACACAGGAGGAACAGAATCAGAAAGAAAAAACAATAATGGATTTGCAGCAGTAAGTATAATTGATGGAATCAAAAACTGCATACACTTATCAAACTAACTTATATTTCCAGAGCCTTAAAGAATGCTCAAGCAAAGTTAAAAACAGCACAAGCGCAGTCACAAGATGCGGGACCGGCAGGATTTCTTAAAAGCTTCTTCTAAAAAGGATCCAACTTTGATGCACTATATCATTAATGAGCTTGTGTTACGAACACGTGCTATCTGTTAGTTTCGGTTCGAATGAGATTTCTACTATGGCAGTACAACTTAATAATAAAAACCCTTGCAAGGTTTAATGGTTTGCTTATTCTAGTAAAATGATTTTATAGTTTTGATGCGCCAATTATTACCATTCCCAATGCACGACGAAAGTGTACAAAAAATCGATTGTGTCAATGAATAGGAGATCACCATTTGATTTGATTTGAATCGAGCCATCGGGAGGTGCTCAGTCGCATGTAAAATAATTAATGATTGGTGGAAAATAGCATGAACATGTGTACAAATTTAACATCAACGTCAGCAAACATCGTTAACCTATTGGTTAACCATTTATTGGTCATCCTATATTTTAAGCAATAATCTTACATTCGCTGTAACAGTACACCTGCCAAAGGGAGCGATGATAAAAATAAGCGATAGAAGAACATGCCGTAAAATAATAATTAGTGAAGTATGATATAAATCGCTGCCATTTACTACTATTATCATTTTGACATGATAACGGAAACACAAACAATACGCATGTCAAAAACATCAGATGACAACCATATGATGAAGCAAGGATTAGTTACAATACATTTAATTTAACGCATAAAGTTTTATTTAACAACAAAGGTTGATGTATTATTGAATCATTTGTAACGAGATTATTCATCATTCAGAATAGTATTAACTAAAAAAAATCTAACCACTATTATGGTCACATTGAGACATTGGATGTATTTTTATTTGATGGTAATAATTTTGAACCATACGCAACTGTTGAATAGTTGATACCAAAATGCTAAAAAAAACAAAAACGGAAAGATGCTATGGAAAATAAAACATGCATAAGAGCAAAAAATACACACGAGCAATAGACAATAATAGGATTCCAGTGCAAGTGTGTATATAAAATTTATGCCAAGCTGCTGCGAAACGTGATTAAGTAACCATTAAAGAAAGTGTTATATTATTTGTTCATGTTTGTTTATGATATTTTTCTAGACAACGCTTCGCTTTGTTAGAAGAATGTAACAAAATAATTAGAAAGGCTTGCACTGCTCAACCTGTCGATTCAAAGCTATATCTTCATTGAACACGTAATATAAATCGATAATATGAAATCAACGATTTCTCATCAAAAGCTAGCTATCGATTTAGCGTCGTTGTCGTTATCGAAAATTAATCCAAAATTGAACGTAACTGTACATTTAAATTATTCGCATTCAGTGTATTACTCTAAAATATTGCAGCGCGATTTCAACGACTTGATCAATTCCATGAGCATATGAAAAACTTTATCAACACAAGATATCATCAAAAGAAAATTAACCGCTCCGCTTGCTTCATGGAATGATTATGCTTATTGCATTGCAAATAACTCAACTATGAAAGATTGAAATTATTTTAGATGATCAATATTATTAGATCATTTTTGTTTCAGCTTAATATGTTTGCGAGTAAAATTCTATGATCAGTTCAGTTTCATCTCGAGCAACATATACCAATCAAATCACCTTGTTCATATTCTAGATTGTATATTCAATATTTCTTCTATGCGTATGTGACATCAGTCTCAAAAATCCTTTCGAATAATATTGAATGTGCATACTTGCCGACAAATTTTCCTATTGAGCACCTTCTTACCCTCTAATCTTCTTACGCACAATGTCGACTGTTCTATGTGTATCGTACCGAAGTTCAGCGTTGTATCAAAATTGCTGCTTGCCAGATGGAACTTTAAAACGATAGGATGAATCTCTTCTCTACAAATCCGATTGTTCTAAATTTAAGTTCATAAGACAAAAGCGAGCGTGAAGCCAAAATCAACCATAAGGTCAGAAACTTTTATTTAAATGGAGTATAGAAACGAACCGAAAGAGAGCAAGTGAAAGAGAGAGAAAGGAGAGCAGCAAAGATATTAAAGTTGGCAGTGTCGTACGCATTCATTCACCAATTTCATGCAATGTTTACCTATTCAATTTTGTATATTGGTACGAGAATGTTTTGATATAATTGAGATTTATTTCATGTGTTTTTATGTCTATTATTTATAAACTTTATATATCATATACATTGGTTTGTTCCTTTTTTTTTAACAACTCTTGGTAAGATATTTTGAGTGCCTTAAGTTCTGTTGATTATTTTATGAAATGATATATACTTTCTTGGTATATAGTTACACCGCTCCTAATTAAGCAGAGCTCCTTGATACTTTTACCTGTCCGAGATGCAATATTTGAACGATAGAGGAATTGTTAAAACAAATTACTGCGAAATATATAAAAACGTGCATGTATAGAATTAATTATAGTTTTCATCCACATATTAACAAATTAGAAATTTGGTTAAGTAAATAGGTTTGGTTCATTAGCTTATAGATTAAGCTGAATAGCAAATATAATTTTTAGGACAGAAATAAACATTTTAGTTTAATGACGATTAATAATTAAGAAACGTTGGGTACCAGATTTACTTCGATTTAACATCAGTTATGTTATTTGTGTTATTAATGAATAAGGTGTTGCAAAAATTGCATGTCAACTATTTGATTCTAGTAAATGAATAGTGCAAGGACAATCATATAATTTGATGTACAAATTGTATGGTTTTATTTTGTACTGTACAGTAAAAGTTGGGTTTTCATCAGTTCTTGTCTCAAGGCGAAATTTCAAAAACTACAATTGGAACCATTTTTTTTCATTTCACCCTAGGAGCTAAAATATTCGCCACATTTAGTAGCAATAAATATATAAATTGATTTTTCAGATGACTCTTTATCAGATGCATTGTAGAGAATACACAGGTATGTTAGTATACAGCTTGAACAGAAATCGTTCTTCAATAAAGTGTTACAAAAACGCGTTATTCAATAGCAGAAATGAATGAAAGAAGGCCAAGCCTTAATTACTCAAGCGCAGGTGTTTCTGTTTAATTTTATCTGGCAAGTTTGCTCAAATTTGCTGTGTCCAAAAAAATCAACGGCAACGCAAAATGCTAACGTATTTTTCAAGCTAACACACCTATAATTGGTTAGACTTGGGCAAAATATATTTCACAAACGTTCAACTTTTGATTGTTAGAGTATATTTTTGTTACAAATTGAAATAAAACTGTACAGAATAACATGTTGAATATCTAGACCAAAAAGGACCAGTTTTATGCCAGATTCAAAAAATCTATTTATTTTTGTCTCTACACTAAGGCTCTAGCACATGTAGACGCAGACTACTCGAGTCAAGTGCGTCTTCAAGATATCGTTGCAACTACATCAAGTATTCCTATCACCTTTTAGGGTACTACAAAAACAAAACTATTATTCGTATCATACATTAACTATTAACTATCCCTATTACAATACTTCCTGGTAATTTAACTTTTACAATATTGCAACGTAGCGCATGAAACAAATGTCTTACCCCTAGTATTTTTAGTTTCTTTCATGAATTGCTTATTTTAAATGACTTTGAGTTTACGACTTGCAATGGGTGACTTGTATTGAATAATGTATAAATGGTTTTATAGCAAATTAATCTCAGTTACCGCAGATTTGAGTGATTTCTAGCAAAATGTTCTACACATTATTATTTTTTCCTATAGTGTATTATAAATAGAATACGAGATATTAATATAACAAATGTAAGAAAATCTGAGGCACAACTACATAGAGCACTCATAAAATATGAATGGAATGTAAGGGACAAATTAAGGGAATGTTTAGCAAAGGCATTATGTCAAACTGTAGTGGTATCGAATTGCGACCGCTAATACAAACTGTAAAAGCTACAGCTGAACCACAAATAAATAAAACAACTTAACAAAATAAAACTTTCGCAAGAGTGCTTTTCTGATTTACATATCGTAAACATTATTAAGCACAGTAATATGAAAACAAACTAGAACGACCCAATCATTAGGAAAAGCGCTACAAGTCACAAATATATAAATGGATACTTATTTTGAATAATATTACTAAAAAGCGATGGTTCAAAGAGTACTAGAACATGTATAAGTAGCTATACAAATACACGCACGCAATGCAAATAGAAAAGTATATACATCGCATAAGCTAAGTCTCCCTCAAGTTATACAATATCCATAATTCCAATAGTTATTCACTAACGAATAGTAAGTGATAATTTATGGTCAACGAGATGTGTAGGATAATGTCGAATACAAAAGCCGATAATATAATTATAAATAACAAACATAATCACGTTAATATGAAATCCATCAAAGAAATGTATAGCTTAGAACAACATAACAAATTCGAAAAAAGCAAAACTATGGTTAAATATCTCAATTAATGAGGATCAGATTATGATTGAGTCGTCATAAAAGAAAAACCTAATAACCAAAGCAGGATGATTGGCAAAAAAATGTTTAAGAGCAACCTACAAGAGAGCTATATTAATTTATGCATCGCTACAACCGACAGCAATCGAATCGAAATTCAAAACGAACTAATTTAAACACCCACACGAAACGAGTATTAGAAGGATGAAGAACAATACCTGGTTAATAATCACTCTGTTACATGTTATTGTATGAAATTATCAAAACAAAACAACACAAATTTCGAAGCTAAACATTATGTGTGCAAACATAGTTAAAAATGGAATAAACTCGTTGAAATCGTAATATCAACAAAATAAAAAGAGTACTGTCATTGGAGCGATAAACAGCTTTGATTATGTCCGACAAGTCGTGCTTGCATCAAACCACTTCACTTAAAAATGTTTGTGTTCGGATAACTGACGAACTGATTTAAACGCGATAGCTCAATCTCTTTAATAATACTAACTACATAAGACATTGTTTAAGGGAATATTATGCCTTTTCCAAATGCTTTTGTTATTCAAACTTTGATGTGTCTATTCGTCTTTCTTTTCATGTCTTAGTATTTGTTGTTTTCGCTCAATTCCTAGCTTCGTCTTTGAAGGTTTATTATTTCATTTAATTCATCTTTCTCTGTTGCTTTTGAAACACGTTATACATACGGCTATACAATGCTTTTTTAAACTATCCTGAACTCTTTGTTCCACTTATCTACTACAAATCTTCAACAAATCTAATACAAATCTACTTTCAGTCATCATAGAAATTTTGAAACTCATAGTATTAGGTGATAAAATTTGAATTGATTTCGTCGACATTTTTACTCCTATGTGAATATTTTGTGATGAAAAGATATGTCATTTCCCCTTTAGCTCCAAACCAGGAAGGCATAAGGCATCTTCACAAAAAAATTTAAAAACATATTCATACTCATAATTATAATTATCATAACAATAAAATAGCTCATAAATAGAATATTGTATAGCCATAAAAAGGCATATATATTGTTTCATAATAGGGGTAAAGAGTGGAATAGAAGATGGCCTTTTCTTCCATCGGGGTAGCTAATGATTTGGTTTCTGCTCCAAAAAGTTAAAAGAAGCATGATTGACGTATTGCGGATAAATTCGGTCGTTGTTAGCGTAAGTGAATAAGATTTTTTTTGACGGGAACGTTGTACAGAAGCTCCTCTTTTTCCTTAACAGGAATAAAAGTCGTAATGTTCATAGAATCGATTGAAACTATGGAGGCATAAAAAGAGTCAGAAGAGTTATATCGACTTCAATGTTGAGGGACAGATAGTTTAGTGTGCTCCAATTTTCGGTTGGAGCAAACCATCTACAAAAAAAACTTGTACCAAGGTACATTGATTCTCCAGCAAAACCATGCTCAATATGTTGAACTTAGTCTGAAAAATCACGCATACATTTTCGAGAGTTTATAGTCAGATTACGTCAGATTACGGTATAGTCTTAGAGAGATAATAAGGATCAGAAATATCCTGATTGAGATATCTGTTCATTCCTCTATTGACCGCCCATAGCTCTATGGGCTTCACAAATAACAGCTTCAACTTGTTTGCCGAAGAAGAGTTGCTGAAAGTTGCCAAAGGTAAGATACAAACAATTTGACTACTTAACATAACTTAACTTAATTGCACGGTCCAATCTGTGCATGTCGGGTTTACATAGGCGTAGTGAATAAGGTACTGTATCAAACTAGGCTCCCTTAAAATTAGCAAAAATAATATATCCCTGATGCCTTCTGGCTGAATGTAATAGATGGAACAAACTACATAAAGTTAGCGACCGTCGATCTAAAAGGTATAAACCCATACTTTGTAGGATTGGTCCATGTACGCACATATACTAAATTCGGATCGTCGGATAACCAGTAATTTTTTCCTTCATGTGCTTTCAATCGAGATGCATCTAATGTTAGTGTAGTGATCGCTCAGCCCCAGGCAGCAAGGAAAATCCAGAAGTGTGTTTAATTTCTTCAATGTTTGAATGAAAGAGTATTTGAATAAAATAGTGAAAGATGACACAAGTACAGCCTTGCAGTTGATAACCATCGAAGCGGGAATGCAATCTGGAATAGTAAATGACATTTTTATCTCCGTGAGCGCCTTTTGAGACAGGAAAAAGAAAGTCGATAAGAAAGAGTCGATAACAATAACACTCTTAGGAGTATAAGAGAGGTCCGCTTCTAGGTCAGAAGAAAGGGGTATAGGCTTAGCTATAACACCTTCGAGAAACGGTATGCAAATGGAGAGCAGATTCTCACTAGAGTCTCAGCAACATAGCCACCCAAAACCAAACTGTTTTTGAAAACATTGGAGCTTCTGCGAGAATTGCAAAAAACGCCGAGAGGAACGAAAGCAAGATTAAAGTCTTTGAACGCTTTCTGCTATATATGATATACGCATTCACTACCAATTTAAAAAAGTCTGTGAAACAGAAACCGTGATTGTCTGTGGGTACGCAGTGCACAGATTCAGTCTTTACGTGAACTATTCAACGTTCTATTAGACCACGGTATGTCGATGCCGTAAGAAGTCGAAGCATAATGTCCTCAGGAGGTCAGTTAACGTAACACCGCACGGAGTGGTGCCGGATAACTCAGCTAATATTATGCCCAGCACACAATCTTTTTATGAACCATAACATATAGATGACGATGACCATAAATTTTTAGAAAGCCGAAAAGAACGGATTTGTCAGATAAAGTAGGTAGGGGTTCTCAATAGAAGTCGTGATAGTAGCTGGCTACAGGATCGCTGAAGATTGATGGTTGATTGAAGTCTTCCAAAATCAGCAGTACTCTGACCTCCCATGCGTACACACACCGAAATCATTTCGAACGAGGATTGATGATTCTTGAGCATGGACGAATAGATCTTCATGCTGCATTCAATTAGTACAGCACCTCCCCTCCGACGGTCTATATTCGTAGTAGAGCGATAACTTCGATTGATGAAGAACTCATTATTGCTTAACTGAAGACCCCATGGTAACCAAGCATCTGGTCATCGATCAGTTATCACTAATAGAGTCACACTGAGTTTCCGGTACAGTCTGCCAAAGTTCACTGGATTTTGTTCGAAGTCTTCGCACGTTCTAATAATAAATATTCAGTAGCAGTGTTGTTTACTAACAACACTTTGAGATGGTGAAGATAAGATTAGATATGCAAAGTGAATCGAAAAAAGTCAATATAAAAAAAAGATGTATAAGAAAACAAACCAAACTCAACTCACTGAAAAGCTTGTGACTCCAGATAGTCGAACTTATAAAGAAATAGTTAATCTACGAATATGATAGCAGTAGCCTCTACGTTTCGAAAGAAGAAGAAAAAGAAGAAAAGATCAGACGAACTGCGAATGATCTTGGATGAACTGCGAGAAGCTAAGTGGATAAATTCGCACCAGGAAGTAATAGATATTTTTCAATCAAGGCATAAATATTTATTCAAAACAACCGTGTTTGAATCGTAAATGTAAACAAAAGGGATCTCGTCGCTGAACGCAGGTATTGTTTTCAAGGGCAGGGATGGTTCCTGCCGGTATAGGAACCGGCAGGGATGGAATATTGTTTCCTATTTATTTATTTACTAGCTGATAAACCCGATTTCATCCGGATCGACGTAGTTTTAGGAAACATAAAGGATCATTTTTACGTATACTGGTGAAGTTCAATTTTTGGTATGTATATCCTTTTTTCTCATTTAGTTGTATACATTGTTTTTACGTGATTCCTAGCTTCGTCTTTCAAGGTTTTCTATTTCATTTAATTCATCTTTCTCTGTTGATCTTGACACATCTTATCCAATTGGCTATAACTTGCTTTTTCAAACTGTCCTGCACTTCTTTTTTAACAAATCTACCGTTTAAACCATCTTAGCTATCAAGGAAAGGATTTTA
The DNA here is from genome assembly GCF_943737925.1 of Anopheles nili. Classification (NCBI taxonomy): domain Eukaryota; kingdom Metazoa; phylum Arthropoda; class Insecta; order Diptera; family Culicidae; genus Anopheles; species Anopheles nili. Next base: position 182,057 of record NW_026525472.1, on the reverse strand, counting down.
TATCAAATCCTTTCTTCTCTTTTTGTTTCACAGCTACCATTTCTCTCCATAATCTTCGCTTCGTATGATCAACCCGTTCTTACCAAAAATTTTCTCCCTAATTTTTCGCATCTTTCACGTCATGAATTTAGTAAAACCTATTTTTTATGCCTAGTGTTTTCCGCTTTAACTCTTTCGAAAATGCTTTCTTTATCACTACCATTTTTCTTGGATGCGTCATATCAATTTATTTACATAGCAATGAGGAAAAGTAGCATGTTGTTCCATCCTGAGCATGTATGACGTTCAAATTCTTTCTACTATTCTATCTCTTATTCTTGTGTCGTCACTGATGCTGTCTGGAAACAATTTTCCATTTTTTTATATTTTATCTGTATTGCTGTTCCCTTTCAAAACGCCATTCCGAGTTCATAATCATTACGCTCTGAAATCCATATTTAAATTTATTACACCAACCACAATTCCAACGCTACTCAACACAATTTAAAATTGAATCTTATTGAATAAGGGCATAGCGTTATGTACAATAATATGTTGAAAAATATTTTACACTTTTAATTTTTGACATGCGTGGAGTGAAGAAGAGTTGAGTTTCTTATTGCAGTTTAGTGTCTAAATAAATGGTAAAAGAGAGAAAAGTTGCAGGAAACTGAACTGTTTGTTGACGTCTTTACATTTTTGTGAATTTCTTTTATTCTGGAAAAACGGAAATTCCTTTCCCGTCCATAATGTAAAAGTTACTCGTTAGAAAGAATAAAAAAAAAACATTTGTATCGATGAGCGATTTTTGAACATTCCACTAAATAAGGGTTGCATACCGCTGTTTATACATTGGAGAATATGATATTTTGCTACTTGTTGCATAGACTGTGTTAAGGCGTACATGAAAAGTTGTTGTTAAATTAGACGATATTTGTTATTTTGGGCATGTTTTATTCAAATTTTCCGAATAGGTATTGTATGCCCCCCACCAATTTGCTTCCACCCGGGAGAGTGCAACGTCACCATTCTAATTTTCCAGTAAATACGGACATTTTAAGGAATTTGCCTCATTTCATTTAAATCGGACATGATTGCTATGCTTGACCATATTTTCCAAAACTCTAATAGGAAGAGCTCGTATGGGAGCTCTTTTTTTTTAATTTTGTGTAAAAAGAATCATCCTCACCTAAAATCATCCGGACCAAGCTATATTGCTATTACCCAATTTATTTTCTTTGTGATACCGACAGGAGGTTCTTTGGAAACCTCTCTTTGTTTCGCACTGGCGTAAATGAATTTTCGTCGCACTATGCATAGGAAGAAGCATTTTTACCGTGTTTCAATCGAATTGGAAACCATATGTATTTTTCAATAACTTTTCTGTGTTTGTTAGAGGGAGAGGGTTATCCGCTTGTAGAACTGGAGTTTTGAAAGTCTTTGTATTAAGTGATAAAATTTTAGTTGATTTCGACGACATATGTACTTCACAGTGATATTTTATGATGAAAAGATATACCAAACCGGGAAACTTATACTTCATCACATATTGTATAGAGAATTTTAAGAAATGCATACGCAATATTTAGGTTAAATCAATGTCATTTGTATTCAACGATTTTCAATTACTGTGAAAGGGAATGTATAGAAGACCCCCTACTCTTTTATCCTCTGAGGGGGCAGGAGTGTTAGGCTTTTTACAAACAGAATAATAAAAACATGTTCAGACAAATTGGTCATCGTTTGAATTTTGTATAGCCAATAACAAACCTACATATTATTTCGTAATAAGGGCAGCGAATGGTATAGAAGATGCCCGTTTTTTTTTTCGGGGTAACTGAAGCTTTAGTTTCTGCTCGAAAAGTTAAAAGAAACATGTTTGTCGAATTGCGAATATTTCGGTCTTCATTTGTATTTTGCCCCCCTTTTTTGTGGTTGTGTTTTTGTGTTGCATTTTTGCCCCCTTTTTTGTGGTTGTATAGAAGCCCTTCCTTTTTTCTTGGTCGGGGCTGCCGAAACTTTTGGTTCTTTTGCAAAATATAAATAGATGCATTTGTGGTAAATTTCGACTAGGTCCGTGTTTTTTATTTTGAGGTGAATAATATTGCCTTCTTTGATAGGAGGTTGTATGGGAGCCCCCATTTGTTCCCCACTGGAGTATCTAATGATTTGGATTCTTTTATAAAATTGAAAAAGATACATGCATCCCGAATTTTCGTCAAACCGGTGATTTTTGTATTGTTTAGTAATTATTATAGATTTGTTTTTTGGAGAGTTTGTATGGGAGCCCCCCTTTTTATCTCACGGGGGTGGATTTTGCGGAATGTAAAAAGAAATATGTTTGCCAAATTTCAGAAAAATTGGACATCATTTACAGATTTAAGCGAATAATATTCATTTTGGGGGGGGGGGGGTTGTATGGGAGACCTCCTTTGTTCTTCATTCAGGAGGCCCTTCATTGAAATTTTGCCAGTATTAGTTTTAAGTAATGAAACATCTATGTACCAAATTTCAGCCAAATCGGGCGTCATCTATACTTTTAAGCGGATAATATTCATTTTTTGAAGAGGAGGTTTGTATGGGAGCCCCCCTTTGTTCCCCATTGAGATGGCTCAAATTTTGCGAGTATTAGTTTTTAGTAATGAAACGTTTAAACATCAAATTTCAGCCAAATCGTGCATCATTTGTTTTTTTAAATGAATAGTCGCGAATTGGGGTTGTATGGGAGCCCCCCTTTTGGAGGGCTCTAAAAAAATAAAAAAAATCAAATACATAAATCCGAGACCATCATGCACCTATGTACCAAGTTTGGTGCAAATCGGTTCTGTGGAAACCCCATTGAAGCGCGCGCATAGGCATATATATATATATATATATATATATATATATATATATATATATATATATATATATATATATATATATATATATATATATATATATATATATATATATATATACATATACATATATATATATATATATATATATATATATATATATATATATATATATATATATATATATATATATATATATATATATATATATATATATATATATATATATATATATATATATATATATATATATGTGTAAGGAAGAGTACAGTCGGAGGGAAAAAACACACAGATTGAATCTATTCGGTCTTCGCTCGATGTTTATTTTTCTGGAGGTTGACGACTGACTGCTCTTACCCGCGATCGCTGCCTTTATAGCCTACGGGTGACACTATCACCTTTTCACATTCGGCCTTTCCTGACGAACTTCGATCCTTGAAGTCTGAAATTTAGCTTAAGATCTTCTTTTCCCCCTTTTTTTTAAAACACTAGCTATTCTTCCTCATATTCCGATTCTACCGTCGCATAGGCCCACAGTTTTATGTTATCCTCGCTGGTAGCCGTAACGCGAGGCCCTTCAAAGTCGGCTGCCCTTTCTACTTTGTACCGTCCATTTCGGTTTACCTTTGTTATTCGGTATAGGCCTAAAAATTCATTAGCCAGCTTTTTCCCGCTAATAAACTGCGTTCTTTTTATCGCTACTAAATCCCCGACCTGATAACCATACTCCGATTTTCTTTTCTTATCGAAGTGCTCTTTATACGCTGTCTGTGCCTGCTCGATCGCTTTCTTTGCATCATTTCTTATTTCTTGCCTATCGCGCTCATATTCTTCATACCATTCCCGCTCCAGCATATCTTTCAACGAATCGTCCGACAAATATTTCATCCTAATACCGAACATGAGCTCAAACGGCGATCTTCCCGTAGATGAATTATAATGCCCGTTAATCGCACGTTGGACCCGGCCGACGCCTTTGTACCATTGTACCATCCTCCATCACCAATTTGCTCAAGATCGATAACACCGTTCGATTGATCCGCTCCGCCTGCCCGTTTCCACGAGGTACACCCGTTGTCGTAACAATGTGATCAATCGCGTGACTCCGAATAAACTCTTCGAACGCCTTCGCCGTAAATGCTGTTCCTCTATATGTAACCACACGTGACGGCAACCCAAATATGGAAGACCAGTTCTGTAGTTTCTGAAGAACTTCTTCGGTATTCGTCGTTCTGGTGGGATAAAGCCAAACAAATTTCGAAAAACCGTCTACCATAGTCAGAATATATCTGTATTGTTTAGACGTCGCATCTATGGGTCCCAAATGATCTAGGTGGAGGGTGTGTAGGGGTGCATCTCCTTTATCGTTCGGACTCAAAAAGCCTTCTTGCCGTCCTAGCTTTTTGTTGTGTAAAATACACTTTACGCAGTTGGCGATATGACGCTTCACCAAAATCTCTAGATGCGGGATCCAATACTTTTGTTTTATGCCATGGATAGTACGCTGCACACCATAGTGGCCCTCATTATGAGCGTCATCGACGATCTGCTTCCGCATGTTTCGTGGGATCACTAACAGATCGTTCCCATCTACAACGTTGTACAACAAACCACCTTTACTTTTGTACGATCCATATGGCCTATCTGCCAGAATTTCACTAATGGCCCTGATCATCTCGTCCTGTTGCTGATTTTTTCGAATCCGTGCCTTTAACTCACTCGACACAATCATCACTTCCTCTGGGTAGCGACTCAAACAGTCAACGTGCTGTATTCTTTTGCCCGATCTGTGTTCTGTCTCGAAAACAAAGTCTTGCAGGAACATGACCCACGGCAACACTTCTTGTGGCACTTCAGTTTTCTTTAACGTACTTTTAAAAGCGGCACAATCTGTCACCAGTTTAAACGGAAGGCCCAAAAGGTACTGCCTAAACTTCTTAATTGCAAAATACACTGCTTTTGCTTCGAGTATGTAGCTATGCTTGTTGGCCTCTGATTCACTTGTCTTTTTGCTCCAATAGTATACCGGATGCAATTTTCCTTCAACCCATTGCATCAACGCTGCACCAAAACCTACTTTGGAAGCGTCAGTGTGGAGTTCTGTTTTTGCTTCCGGGTTGAACAACATTAGCACAGGTTCTTTCGCTAGTTCTTTTTTTAATTGTTGAAAAGCTTTCAACGCACACGCATTCATCACAAAAGGCACATCCTTCTTTAAGAGATCCGTTAACGGTTTAGCTATTTTCGAGTAATCCGGCACAAACTTTCTGAAAAATCCAGTCAGCCCAAGGAAAGCCTGTACTGCCTTCACATTTTGCGGGACTTTAAAATTTTTCACTGCACTTATTTTTTCCGTTCCTGGTGATATTGTTCCATTCTTCACTCTATGCCCTAAGAAGTTTACTTCCCGTTGCATGAATTGGCACTTTTTCCACTTTATCGCTAGGCCGTATTCTGCAGCTGTTTTTAACACTGATTCCGTTTTCGATAAACACTCTACTGGCGTTGAACCGTGGATGACCATATCATCCATATACAAATCTAGCACGTTGTTTGCAATCATATCACGAAAGACATAGTTCACGTAACGAATAAAGACCGCCGGTGAATTACACAGCCCGAAAGGTGCTCGGTTGAATTCGTACAAACCACGTTTCGTCGCGAACGCCGTATACTTCTTACTCGTTTCCTTCACGGGGACATGAAAAAAACCGTTTTCCATGTCCATAACCGAGAACCATTGCGCCTTTTGAAGTTTTTGTACTACTTCGTCGATAACCGGTATAGGGAATCCGTCTTTCAAAATCATGGAATTAAGTTTCCGATAATCGATGCAAACTCGGTTGGTTCCGTCTTTCTTCTTAACCACCACAACACGGCTAGCATATTCTGATGTAGATGGCCTAACAATGCCTTTCTTCAACCATTCGTCTACCTGATCATCCACTGCTTTGGATTCCGAAAATGACAACCGGCTTGGTGGATGTCGGAAAGGCATTATTTGCTCGTCAGGTATTATCTCCAACTTAACTGGACACGTTTCTTGTTGAAAACCACTGACCCTGTTTTGGTTGAACTCGCGTATCATTGTCTCGATCGCGTTGCGATACTTCTCCGAAACTGTTATTAGTTGATCACTTTCCACTTGGAACACATCCGCGAGCAGCGTATCCTCCACGTTGTTTTGTTTTTTCTCCACATGCCGAGGTGTTAGCCTTACACCATACTTTGTTACCACCGCGTCGAACAATACCAGGGATTCTCTACCCACAATGCATTCGTACTTCATTGTACCGTCCGGCACAATAAAAAACGGCACTGCCTGATAGGTGTGGTCATTTATCGACACATCCATAGAAGTCCTACCCTCGGCACGGGTACGCTTTCCTCCGAAGCCGTGCAGTTCAATAGCGATGTTCTTTACAGGTGGTGCTCCGATTCGGCGAAAAGCTGTGTCGGTGATCAGATTAAAGGAACACCCGGAGTCAAACAGAGTATGTAACGCACAATTGCTGATTGACATATTTACCGTTGGTTCCTCTGCGTCTACGACTAAATTCGAAGGAACTCTTGCCACAAGCCTTTTTGTGCACTCGCTTGCCTTGTGCCCAAATGCACCGCACCCATAACACTTCATGCGCGACGCGTTACTACACGTTTTCGCCTCATGGTCCGGGAAACCACTATCGAAGCATTTTCCGCGTGTTCCTTCTCGTGTGTTGGAACCCGTAGCGCGACCATCAACTAATGATCGGGATTCCTTTGAGCAATCCTGAGAACGGTGCCCAAAGCTACCACATTCAAAACACTTTATTTGTTTAAAGCAATCTCGGGCTTCGTGTCCAATTTTACCACAACTGTAACACTTGCGCACGCCACCTATATTCGTGCGTTCCTTTTGTCCTCCACTCCTTTTAACTATATTTTTCTTTTCTGCTCGTTCGAGGAACAATAATTCTTCTTTAAGTTCCGTGATCGTTTTTGCGCTTTATAGCGTCGCTCTTGTTCTAGCCTCAGCTGTTATGCCATCCGCAATGTACTCCACGAGGCTGCTTTCGTCAATCTCGGCATTGCTTGCTATTCGCTGCATTTCGTACACATATTCTAATGCGGATTCGCTTTGCTTCTTATGCCGCGTAACGAGCCGCCGATGTACATCGCTCGCGCGGATGATAGGCCCAAACTCTTTAATCAATGCCGCTCGCAGGGCAGCATATGACGCAACATCTTTTAGAGTCAGTATAAAACTTCGGGCTACTCCGACCATTTTCCTACGCGTCATAATGAACTTTTGTTCATCAGTCCACCTTGCCATGGTAGCAACTCCCTCGAATTCATGGAACCAAGCTTTGATATCGCGATTTACGTCCTCGCCATATGCTTCGATCGAATCCTCCACATCACGAAACGAGTAAGGTTGCATGATTTCAGCTCTATTTGGTGCGGATTTCGGCTCAACTTCAGACATAGAAGCCTCCGCATCGTGAAAACCAGTCACACCTGTAACATCGTTGTCGAACTGTCCGTTAGCTTGCGCCTCGATCAAGCGCGCCGCCAAATCCTCCTTGGTGCCCGTTACGGCCAATCCAGCGTCTTCGCACTTTCGCACTAATCCTGTGCGCGTAAATTCTTCCACTAATTTTTCCATTGTCACTTTTGACTGCTTAGCACACAGCAATAACACCACAAACGGTTTCACCCCGCTAACGCAGCTCACGACAATTCTGCGCGATCAGCGCATAATTACATACGGCTAAACCACGCGCACACAGCGCCGATAACACCACACGCACACAGCTCTACCAAGCGCGCACAGCACCGATACCGCACACAGCTCTATCACGCGCACACAGCGCCGATAACACCACACGCACACAGCTCTACCAAGCGCACACAGCACCGATACCGCACACAGCTCTATCACGCGCACACAGCGCCGATACCGCACACAGCGCCTATAACACACAAGACTCTACTCGGTACACAATCGTTTCTGGGAAATTCGCCATCCCACTTCTGACACCAAATGTAAGGAAGAGTACAGTCGGAGGGAAAAAAACACACAGATTGAATCTATTCGGTCTTCGCTCGATGTTTATTTTTCTGGAGGTTGACAACGACTGACTGCTCTTACCCGCGATCGCTGCCTTTATAGCCTAAAGGTGACACTATCACCTTTTCACACATATATATATATATATATATATATATATATATATATATATATATATATATATATATATATATATATATATATATATATATATATATATATATATATATATATATATACTAACATTCATTTTTATTTATAAGATTAGTATTAAGTCTTCTGGCTTGAGTCGTCTACAAGACAGAACAAGCAAACTAGACTTAACAAAAAACCACACACAACAAACATGACGTAAACTAAACAGGCGCAAATAAATAGGCATATAAATTACAAGCCATAAAGTGCACGTAGACGCATTTTGACACTGAACGTTGAATAGTTGATGTCGATCACATGACACATCTTATTAAAGTCCCTAGCCATTTGAACCATAGGGTCAATGGTGCCGTACTCTCTACGCCGGAAGTCAACCGCCAGCAACTGTCTGGGTTTCAGCGATCTGCTAGGAACCGTGAGATTAATCTTAGTTAAAATGGAAGGAGCATCGATGTTGCCGTTCAATAAATTAAACAAAAACATAAATTTGGCCATTCTTTGTCTGTGCTCAAGCGACTCCATGCCAAAAAAAGGCACCTCGTTTTATAGTTGGCCTCGTTGAGCCTGCTAGCCCAAGTCATTCGGTTATACATAATTTTTGTCAAACGTTTTTGAATAAGCTCAAGTCTGTTGATGTGTTGATGTCTGTTGGTGAATGGGAGACCAGACAACACTAGAAAATTCTAAAATAGGTCTCACGAGAGTGCAGTACAGGCTTTTAACAGTGAATGGGTTGTTTGAGAGCTCTTTGGAGACTCTTAAAATGAAGACTAAAGAACGAAGAGCTTTTGAGACAATATAATCAAAGTGGTTCGTCAAAACTAATTTCTGGTCAAGTAAAACACCGAGATCTCTAACTTGGACAGCACGAGGAATTGAGGACCCTGACAGAGAGTAGTTAAACTTGACATAAGACTTTTTTCTAATGTCAACACTAAAAAGGGCATTATCGGTCAAGACACTGTTACAAACTCTGGCAGTCATCGAGTCCTTGCACATTCGATTGCAACTTCAATGCGCCAGTTTTGTATTCTAAGAACGTTACATTTTATTATACATTTAGTACGCACAACTTAATATCTATGTTTTAAAACATCCGTCCTCGTCGACGGTCCCGGCAGAAGAGCCCGAGTCACTCCCGGGTGCCTGTCTAAGTGCCCACGTCAACAAGGTCACTCGTGAGTGGCACATTAGACTACGCTCCCAACATCCCTCCTTGTTTAATATTGCTGGTACGGTGCCATCCACTGAGGCGGTCTTCGAACCCGCGAAGATCGTCGTAGAGGTTGTAACGGCGAGGGCGTTGCACTGTCGGCCGTTTCAAACCCTGGTGAGGTCGGCGACAAGAACGTTTCAGGGGACAGTAGCGTAGACGACGAAGACGATGAGGGCGGTGATGATAAGGACGGTAACGGTGAAGACGACGGACACAGTGCACACGATGGAGATGGGGACGATGACAACATACAATCTTTGGCATCATCTATCACTTCATGTTGTTGACCAGTATTTAGGTTTGCGTCTGGATTATGGGATTCTTCAACCATGTTCCATGTATCCAACAACAGATTTAGAGGCAGTGACCTCTTTGAAGTAAAATCTAGTTTAGCAGCAACTTTACTGGCGATGCTTCCATGAACTCGTGTCCGCAACTGATTAATGTGAGAACGAAGCTTCCTACCCCGCTCAATAGTTACTTCATACATAATTCTTCCGATGTGTCCGCTTATCACACCTGGGACCCAATTCCAACTATTACGACGATATTGCTTTACATATACTAAGTCGTTGACTTTAAAATTCCTCAAATTCATCCTAGTGCTTTCTACCATAGTATCTAAATCTGGTTGTGATCGTAAAAGCTCCAAACATGTACGAATCTTCCGATTGAACATTACCTCGGCAGGTGATTTGTGATCCAACAACTTGCTCGGTGTACTCCTGTATGTAAGTAGAAACGTATCTATTGCCTCTGCTACGGTGCTTCCCCCTTCCTTAATCTTTTTTAAGGCTCTTTTAAAAGTATCGACGAACCTTTCTGCTTGTCCGTTCGACTGAGGATGGAAAGGTGCTGTGCAGATGTGTTCAATGCCGTTTATGTTGCAGAACTCTGCAAAATCTGCACTAGTAAATTGTGTTCCATTATCGGTCACCAAAACAGTTGGCATTCCAAAACGTGCAAACAAATTTCGAAGAATGCGAATGGTGGCTATTGCTGAGATTGTTCTTGTTGAAATGATTTCCGGCCATTTTGAAAAAGAGTCAATTACTAAAACAAAGTATTCACCATCAATAGGGCCTGCGTAGTCCACATGCACCCGCTGCCACGGTACATTCGTTTTTGGCCATGTTATTGGTAAGCTGGACGCAGGAGACTTTGCTGCCAATGCACATTGTTGGCAACATTTGACCAGGCTCTCAATATCTGAATCTAAGCCAGGCCAATAGACATAGCTTCGAGCCAAAGCTTTCATTCTCTCAATTCCCGGGTGGCCTAAGTGTAGCTGATTCAAGCACATACATCGCTGCGACGATGGAATTATTAATCTTTCCCCAAAAAGGAGACATCCCCCAACCGTTGACAAGGACTCACGCCTATTGTAAAACTTGTTCAAACTTTGATCTTTAACTGCTGCTTGCGGCCATCCATTTTTAGTAAAGTCGTACACTTTCCGCAATTGAGCATCATTTTGTATCTCTCGTTCAACATCAGTGAACTTTAACGGTAAGACTTTACTCACACTGTTCACAACTGATTGTATGTCTTCCTCCATTTCTATGCTTGCGATCACGTAGTCATCTTCAGGTTTTTCATGCTTAGCTATTAGTCTCGAAAGTACATCGGCATTACCAAATTTATGTGTAGGCACGAATTCCAATTCAAAATCGTATAGAAGCAACGTTAAAGCATAACGCTGTAGACGATTGGCTGTATACACCGGTATACCAGTTTTTGATCCAAAAATTCGTAACAGTGGTTTATAATCTGTTTGTAGGAGAAAATGTCTTCCGTATATTAGTTTGTGAAATTTGGTTACTGCAAAGATAATAGCTAATCCTTCTCGGTCTGGTTGACTATACTTTTGTTCTGTTCTGGTTAACGTACGTGATGCATGTTGCACAACTTTGATCGACCCGTCTCTAAACTTGTGGCTAATAGTCGCTCCTAGTGCAAAGGAAGAGGCATCCGCCGCCACTATTATCTTCTGGCGCGGATCGTAGTGTGTTAATAGTAAGTCTGAGGAAAGTATCACTTTAAATTGATCAAAAGCATCCTGACATTGCTTTGTCCAGGTAAAAGTAGCTCCTTCACGAAGAAGATTATCCAATGGATGACGTAGCTTGCTGATGTTCCTTACAAATTTTCCGTAATAATTCACTGCTCCAAGGAATGATCTCACTCCTGTAACATCGGTTGGAACTTGCAATTTAAGAATTGCATCAATCCTAGCAGGATCAGGTCGAAGTCCCTTCGAATCCAACAAATGGCCCAAGTACTTTATCTGTTTCTTTTGAAACGAGCATTTATCCAATTGAATGGTGAAGCCATAGTCTTCAATTCTTCTAAGCACAGCTCTAAGATTTTTCATATGGGCTTCCTCATTTGGTCCTCCAACCACAATGTCATCCAAATTGTTGTGTCTACTATCGTTTATTTTATGTGGAATCAACGTAGAACGTAAAGTAGAATCAAACGAATGCTTATAAGACACAAAACGTAAAAGAACTATGTTGTATCTGTGATATGGTGTCCCGCAACGCACGCAGCTCACCCAACGCTTGGCTCTCTCTGACTGTCGGTTCCCTAGCCTGTCTACGCGCCCATCCTGATCCGGCGGTCAGTGCCCTCGGTCACTCACGCCGCATCACGCATATGACATTTGCATGTCCTAGCTGAGCGGCTGTCAATGCGTGGGCGCTATAAAATATTTTTCTACATAACATCTCCCCCTTTTAATTGAGGTGGTATGCCTCAAACCTACGCGGGACTCTTCTAGGCCTAGAAGAGCGGCGTGGCGATAATACCGTGGAGTTTCGGTGTATGGGGATGTTCGCTGTTGACGGATTTGCTGCTGGTATTGGACTGCATAGATCGGGCAACTGAGTGGTAGATGTTATAGGCAGCTTCCACATGTCCATGAGCAAATCCAATGCAACCCTTGGATTAGCGTCATGTATAAATCTCTCATTACTATCCACTCTTTTGCGTAGCTGATTGATGTGTGATCGCATCGTCCGTTCTTCTGTCCTTACCCTGTACATTACTCTTCCTAAACTTCCGATAACAGTACCCGGTACCCATTCCCAACCATTACGCTTAAACACTTTGGCGTACACTGGAGCACCGTTTTGAAACCTTCTTGCTCCTTGCTGGCTTTCTGAACAAGGTGTTGGCATGGGATGTAGTAATTCTAAACATGTACGTATTTGCCTTCCAAACATAACTTTCGCTGGTGTACTGTTGTTTTCTAATTGAGCGTTTGGTGTGGAGCGATATGTTTGCAGAAAAATGTCTAAAGCCTCCTGTATTGCAAGGCCATTGAATGTTATCTTCCTGATTGCCCTTTTGAACGTATCTACAAAGCGCTCTGCTTGGCCATTTGACTGTGGGTGGAAAGGTGCTGTTGTAACATGTTTTATGCCGTTCTTTAAACAAAACTCTTTGAATTCTGAGCTAACAAACTGCGTGCCATTATCGCTGATCATGGTTACAGGCACACCAAAGCGCGCAAAAATTGACCTTAATATCGCAATGGTTGTTACTGCCGTGGTGTTGGACGTTCTGATGATTTCGGGCCACTTTGAAAACGCATCGACTACTACCAAGAAATACTCTCCGTTTAAGGGTCCTGCATAGTCGATATGCACTCGTTGCCAAGGCGTACTAACACTAGGCCACGGTGCTGGAGCAGAGTGTGGTGGGGACTTAGCTGCGGCGGCACAGGCTAAACAGGTTGAAACAACGTCCTGAACGTCATTATCCAAGGATGGCCAGTAAACGTAGCTCCTGGCTAACGCCTTCATCCGTTGAATGCCTGGATGCCCTTGATGAAGTTGCGCCAAACATCTGGCACGAAGCATTTCAGGGATTATAATCCTCTCCCCGAACAAAATGCAGCCGTCCACCGTAGACAAAGCTTCCTTCCGATGATGGAATCTTGCCAGCTCTGACCCGAAGGATGCGTTCTGCGGCCATCCGTCCGTTATATAATGGATTAGTTTCTGTAACAGTGTGTCTTCCCCTGTGGCTTTCTGTACATCTACAAAAGTCAGAGGAAATGAATTAATGGCTTGAACTGCTACGAACCTTAAGTCATCTTCCAAACTCAAGGTAGCGATAATGTATTCTGCTTCCGGCTTAGCGTGGTTTTTGATTAGTCGGGACAAGACGTCTGCGTTTCCAAACGCGCCGGTTGGGACGTACTCTATTGTAAAATCATACAACTGTAGCATTAAGGCGAATCTCTGCAGACGGTTGGCCGTGTAAACTGGAATGCCCTTCTTCGATCCGAAAATACGAAGCAGGGGCCGGTGATCGGTTTGCAGGTGGAAGTGTCGGCCGTATAACATTTTGTGAAATTTTGTGACGGCAAATACGATAGCTAACCCTTCACGATCTATCTGACTGTAGTTCTGCTCGGCTGTTGACAATGCTCGTGATGCATGCTGAACTACTTTCACTGCTCCGTCCGGAAACTTGTGGCTTATCGTTGCTCCAAGCCCCACTGATGAGGCATCCGCTGCGACAATGATGTCAGCTGCCGGATCGTAGTGCGTAAGAAGCAGGTTTGATGATAGAATTTGTTTGAATGTACGAAAAGCCTTTTCGCATTGCTGGTTCCAGGTGAATTTGCCGTCGCTTTTCAACAGGTTATCTAGCGGATAACGCAGGTCGCGCATTCTTGGGACGAATTTTCCATAATAGTTAATCGCGCCTAAAAATGAGCGAACACCGCTCACATCAGTTGGCGCAGGCAGATTAAGGATTGCATCTATCTTTGTTGGGTTTGGTTTTAAACCATACCGATCGACGATATAGCCCAAATATTCAATGCTTTTTGTCTTGAACGCGCATTTTTCCGCTCGAATCGTGAACCCATAATCCTGTAATCGCTGAAACAGCTTGGACAAATTATCATCGTGCTCTTTGCTCGTTCTGCCTCCAACAACCACATCATCCATGTACCCACAAGCTCCGTTTAACCCGGCCAACATAGCGTCCATGATCTGTTGAAATGCTGCTGGCGCTATTTTTACTCCAGGCGGCAGCCTGTTGTATAAATACAACCCACGATGAGTGTTGATGGTGAGTAGTGGCCGATATTCTTCCTCAATTTCTACTTGCAGAAAAGCGTCAGAAAGATCAATTTTGCTGAAATATTCGCAATGGGCTAATTTTGCAAATATGTCTTCTGGTACTGGTAATGGATGTTCGTGCGATTTCAGAGCCGAATTTAATCCTGTGGAGTAATCGCCACAAATGCGAATGTTACCATTTGCCTTGCGAACTACCACTATTGGAGCTGCCCATTCTGAATAATCTGTCGGTGTTATAACGCCTGCTTTTTCTAAACGCTCTAGCTCCTTGTCCACGGTTTCTTGCATCGCATATGCTACCGGTCTCTTGGGCCTGAAAACTGGTCGACAATCTTGTTTTAACTGGAGCTTTACTCGAGCCTTTGTGCATAGCCCCGTTTTGCGAAAAACTGCCGGAAACTGCTGTCGTATACTGCTGGGTATAGCCGCCTCACTACAAACAGTGTTGCAGAAATTGTCCATTGGAATCGATCCGAGGTTGAACAGTTCGATTAAGTCCGCTCCGAGCAATAAAACATCCACCGCTACTACTCGAATTGTAGCCGCCCTACTTATGTTTGCGATCGTGATGTTGGCTTGAAACTCTCCATACATCTGCAGACCTTCCCCTGTTGCTGTTTTAGCTCGAACTGCAGGCTGAATCAAAGGCGGTTTCCCGATACGCTGCCATAATTGACGGTTGATGATTGTAATATCGGAACCTGTGTCTAACTGAAATTCTGCGGGAGTTCCATTTATAGTTAGGTTTACATACCTGCGGCGCCCACGAACACTACACACGTTCACTGTGACGACACGCAAGTCGGCTTGTGGTTTCCCTCTAAATCTTGGCAGATGCTTTCGTCGATTGGGTCTATTACAGTGGCCCTCCCGATGACCAGTTCGACCGCAATCACGACACTTGTGCGATTTGTAGGCACACTCTCTCACCCAATGCAGTGCTCCGCATAACCAACACGGATTTGACGGTTTGTCCCTTCTGCTTAGATATCGATGATCTTGCCGATGCTGATGATGCTCTTGCCGATGGCCCTGATGTTGCTGCTGGTTCGATCGAGATGCTGACCGCTGATGGTGACTCTTTTGTATTGCTAAGACTTTTTCGTCCCTAGCGGCAAGCAAGGTGGTGTCCTGTTTTATGCTTGCTATATACTGGCATTCTGCTGCAAGCTGTTCGAGGTTTGACGCCCTTGCTTTTTCAATGGCGGCCAATGCTCTTGTTCGTAACTCTGCATCTGCTTCTTCCTTCATGCCACATACGAATACAAGGCATTTGAATTGATCTTCGGTCATTCCGGCCAGTTGAAAATTCTCGCAAGCTCGATTTACTTTTGAAGCGTATTCCAAAATATCTTCTCCGACTACTTTTTTCGTTTGTAAGCACTTATAACGCTTATTCAATAACGACTCGACTTTCCCAAAGATTAGCTTCAACTTTTCCACTGTCTGCTCGAACGACAAATCTCGCGGTAAAGTTGGCAGAATGAAGTTAGAAAATCTTTGATGCTCAGTCGGTCCTAATTTGCGCAAAAGCAGCCTGCTTTTGGTTATGTCGTCTAGCCGGGAACCTTCGCTGGTAAAACGGTCCTCATATCGCGAATACCACATTTCAAATGTAAAGCCTGACTCGGGCTCGAACCGAAACTCGGTGATACTGCTTGCTAGCCATTCTACACGCTGTTCGGTGGTGTTATTCTGCGCGGGAATCGGCTGTGGCACTTGCGTTGCTGGTTGTGGGTTTTGCTGCGCAAATTGGGCCATAAATGTCTGCTGCTGTGCCAATTGTTGCCGCATGAGTTGCAGCATTTCCAAAATTATGCTTCCTTCCGCCGATGCTGCTGAAAATGCTGATGCCGATGATGACGCTTGGGCAGCATTTTGCGATGGCGGGTGATGCAGGCTGTGTGACGGTTGCTGCTGAGGAAAAACAGCTGCTGAATTAAATACTTCTGATATGCGTCGCTGTTCATCCGGTGATGGATTTCCTCCTGGGTTGCTCATCCTGCGCCTTTTTCTCGGAAACGGAATTTTCACACGAAACACACGGACGCGGACGCGAACCCGATACGCTGTGACAACGATGAACACGAAAAACGAATGAAACGCGATGGCGGGAAGTGGCGTTCTTTTACACGTGTTCAGCACAGCTAATTTGTAATAATCATACTTTTATCACGAACATATCCTCGTCGCCACTGTTGTGTCTACTATCGTTTATTTTATGTGGAATCAACGTAGAACGTAAAGTAGAATCAAACGAATGCTTATAAGACACAAAACGTAAAAGAACTATGTTGTATCTGTGATATGGTGTCCCGCAACGCACGCAGCTCACCCAACGCTTGGCTCTCTCTGACTGTCGGTTCCCTAGCCTGTCTACGCGCCCATCCTGATCCGGCGGTCAGTGCCCTCGGTCACTCACGCCGCATCACGCATATGACATTTGCATGTCCTAGCTGAGCGGCTGTCAATGCGTGGGCGCTATAAAATATTTTTCTACATAACACAAATAAACAGCAACGCCATCTAGACCTGCTAGCATAACATCCATCAGCTGCTGAAAAGCTCCCGGGGCCGTTTTCACTCCTGGAGGTAATCTGTTGTAAACGTACAATCCTCGATGAGTAGTTACACTAAGCATCGGTCGACAAGATTCCTCGACTTCTACCTGAAGAAATGCATCAGATAGATCAATCTGGCTGAAAATTGTACAAGTCACCAAACTTGCAAAAATATCCTGGGGAAGAGGAAGCGGGTATTGATGAGGCAGCAACCTATCATTCAACCCCGTAGAGTAATCTCCGCATACTCTTATCTTCCCGTTTGCCTTACGCACAACTACAATTGGCGCAGCCCAATCCGAATAATCCACTTTGGAAATTATACCATCTTTTTCCAGCCGTTCAAGCTCATCGTTCACTGCTTGAAACATTGCGTAGGCCACGGGCCGCTTTGGTCGAAAAACAGGCGTTGCGCCCTCTTTCAGCTTCAACTGAATTTTCGCCTTCCTGCAGCAACCTAGTTTGCCGGAAAATAGGTTCGGGAACTCCTTCTGCAATTTTATGCTGCATGGTTCAACTAAACCTACGCGATTGCATACTGATGTCAGGGGCACGTTCCACAAATTAAACGCGTCCATGGAATCTTTTCCAAAAAGTGCCAAATCCTCCGTAGCCACACGAATTATGCAACTCTTGCACTGTTCCGCTACGATCATGGAACCTACAAACTCGCCTATCAAGCGCAAAAGATCACCAGATGCAGTTCTCGCCTTTATCTTTGAAGGAGTTAATGTTGGTTTCCCAATATGTTGCCACAATCTCTGTGAAATGATGGTTATATCAGCGCCTGTATCAAGCATCATTTCCACTGGGATTCCATTAATTGCAACATTGACGCATCCACGTCCGCTCTTAACTGCGTTGACCGTCACGATTCTTACATTGCGGTTTCGCCTAGTTTTGCTTGTCCACCGAGACGCTGCATTGCAAAACCCTTCTTTGTGTCCAAACTTAAAACACTTGTGACACTTATGGCTCTTATAAGTGCAGTACCTAGCCCAGTGGTCTTCTCCACATAAAAAGCATGCCAGTCTACTTTTCTCGGGACGTTGGTGTGGCTTCTTATTAATTTGCCACCTTCCCTTCGGGCTTCGACACTTTTCTTCGCCAATCAACTGGACTTTCCTTTCTCCCGCGAGCAAAGTTGTATCTTTCTTAAGATTCGCCAACTTTTCACCCAACTCTGATAGTTGCGCAAGCGTAACATCCTTTTTTTCTTCCATACGGCTCAGCAGTTTCATACGCACATCGGCATCTTCTTCGTCTTTCAGACCACACACAAAGATCAAACACTTCATTGTTTCCTCGCTGAGCCCGGCTAGTTCCGCCTCTAGCGTAGCCTTATTTATCCGGCATGAAAACGTAACATAGTCCTCTGTGCGTGTTTTTTGCAACTGAAAACACTTGTATCTTTTGCTGACGTCCGACTCCTTTGAACCAAACAGTGCCCGCAACTTCACTATGGTTTCCGCGAAACCAAAATCACCTGGATTTTTGGGCAGTATATAGTTGTTGTATCGCTCATGTTCCGCCACACCAAGTTTACGCAATAACAATCGCACCTTGGCATCATCCGGCAATTTTGCAGCATCTTTTTCAAAAAGCCCCTCAAAACGCCTGTACCATGCAGCAAACGTAACGTTCTCCTCCGGATCATAACGAAATTCCGTCACATGATTCGCCAACGAGTCAATCAGGAATTCCGGTCCGGTCGATTCACGCATATTCATGGACGACATCATACGCGTTAGAAAACTTTCTTGCTGCTTCAAAAATGCTTCCTGCTGTTGGTGTAGGATGCACTGTTGCTGCTTGAACATTTCGTGTATCCAAGCGGTGTTAGGCTCAGGGACACTGCCTTGCCGGTGGCTTTCATGGCTGCTTCGCGATGGCTGCTGTTCATCGTTGAGGTCATCTGGGTTCAGCATCGTGTATCTGAGGTGTGACTCTTTTTTTAATATTATAACAATTACTATGGTTACTTTCAACTATAATATTTCACGTAGATTTGTATTTTTCTCGTCGCCACTTTTGTATTCTAAGAACGTTACATTTTATTATACATTTAGTACGCACAACTTAATATCTATGTTTTAAAACATCCGTCCTCGTCGACGGTCCCGGCAGAAGAGCCCGAGTCACTCCCGGGTGCCTGTCTAAGTGCCCACGTCAACAAGGTCACTCGTGAGTGGCACATTAGACTACGCTCCCAACAGCCAGGAATCAAATAAGAGAGGACACAGTATGCTGCCCAGCGGCACGCCAGATGCGTTCGAGAATGGAGACAAGAAGACATCACCGATATTGACCAAAATGCGTCTATCAATCAGAAAGCTCTAGAGAAACCACACCAGCTCTACGTTTACTACATATTTAGTCATCTTGGCTAGGAGTGGAGCGTGGTTGACCGAGTCGAAAGCCGAATGAAAGTCGGTGTAAATGGTCAAGTCGTCAACCTGCATGACTTTGTCCAAGTAGGCGTAGCAGTGGCTCAAAAAGCTTACTAAATTAGTCTCGATTGAGCGGTTTAGCATGAAACCATGTTGGTCAAAACTTAATGAATGCTTCAAACCATGCATAAAGTATCTCGCAACCAAGAGTTTGCTACAGGAGCACAGCATGGAGATTCCGCGGTAGTTTGAACATAAGCTTTGGTCCTCATTCTTGAATACCGGAAACATCCAAGACGATTTCCACCGGCTGGGGAAACATTCCAACTCCAAGGATTTGTTGAATAGCGACGTGAAGACTGGAATCAGAGCTTCCTTGTAGTTTATGATTATAGCGCTGGGAATATAGTCAGGCCCAAACGCATAGGAAAGTTGCAAATCGTCGATAGCCGAGCAAACCTGCTCTTCAGGAAACACCGGTAAGGACAAGCCTGTGTTGGTCCAAGTTACCTTTTGAAAACAGAGAAGCAAAATGAGCTGCGAATGCATCGCAAATCTCATGGTCACCAGAGACAACAGTGCCATTAATACTCATAGAGGAAGTAATCCATCACCTTTACCCCCACTGTCTGCTCCTCGTTTATTTTTGATATTCTTCCAAAATGATTTGGGATTTTTTCTGAATCCAACTTCGAGGGTAGCAGTATACCGTTTATAAACTCTAGGTCTATAAAACTAGGTCCAACAGGGTGCCGTGCCCATTTACAAACGAGTTTAGCTGCGTCAATCCGGAGAACTACAATTCGTCGAACAGCATAGTGCAGACAGAAGAAAACCGTGAGCTGGCAAAGTCCAGAGTAGGAAACGGGCCAGGAGTACGAGTCCAGCGTAGGTTAGGTTGATTGAAGTCACCCATGACAAACGGAACGAGAGACGATCTCTCTCTCTCTTACTTGGCGAAGCTCGGAGCAAAAGGCGTTAATTGTTGCCAGATCATTTCAGCGATCCGGAGGCACGTAGATAGCGCCGATTATTATATCTTGATGAGATGCTTTCACGCGCACCCAGAGGCTTTCCGCCCAGAGATTTTTTGCTGTTCTAGGCTGACCAGATTTGAGGCTGAACACATTTTGGTAATACACTAAGAGATGCATTGAGCTGTTTCATCCGTTACTAACTTCAAGACTAGAGCGGAATCTCTTCTCTTGACAATATTATGTGGAAAGCATCTTAGCTCAAGTTTGCAAACCGAAACGAGTATAGTGAGAATAGCTGAATTATTTTGTACAGAAAATAATTTAATGGCTGAAATAGCATGTTGAAAGATAAAATAGATTTTTTTCAAAAAATTATTTTTCCAAAAATTGTTTGCAAAATTTAGGTGCGCACTACACTCGTATGCGCACTATACTCGATAAAATACGGTTTTTACCAGACTGGCAACTCTAGGCCAAATGCCCTATGCTATTTAGGCTCGTACCAGATTTTGTCACGCTAAAAATAATCCCTGGTATCTTTTAAGGAGCCTAAGTCTATGTTTAAAAAACGGCAATCACTCGAGAGCGGCTCAAAATATAAAATCGATTGCATGAAACATTCACTTCGGAGTTTATCCTCAGATACCCGTCGTGATCAAGCCCACCCGCCTGCGATCTTCGAACATACTTTATCTAACTCTGAAATAACTCTCTAACATGAACTTACTCCAACAAAATAAAAAAAGGTAAACAATATCTCAAATTGTTTCACGTTTGTTAATATAAAAGCCAATGACCATAGGATTCAACAGAGATTGAAGCAGAACGCAACATCGTGATTCGTCCCATTTCAACTACACACTCAAAGCAATGACATAACGTTTCACGAAAACATGTAATTAATGGAAAAATAACTCATAACAACTGCATGATTACTTTTAGAAAACTAATAATTTATAGAAAACATCACAACATTTAAATAAAACATTAATTTCGGTTAAACCTCCACCGAAATAAAAAATGTGCTATCATGTTTCTTTGTTTAGTTTTTCAATAGCTTTTAGACAATAGAATCCATTCAGATTATGTTTTTTCAATAAAAGAATGCAATACATTTTTATTAACGAATTCGAATCCAAATCAATTTGGTTTGATTTATTGAACACATTACGATCGCAAAAATCGAGTTTTTACCATCTTGTGTCTATAAAAGCCTTGGGATGGATTAACGTCTGTCAGTCTTGCATCGCAGCGTCAAATGCCATGTTGTCAAAATGCTGTGTATGTCAAAACTAGTTCGCTAAACGCACTGTGCCAATTGTGACATTCTTGTCAAATATCCAAGAGCAAACTGTCTTACATTACAAAAACTATTTGTTGCGAAAAACGATATTCAGAACAATATTGAGTCGTGTGAATTGTTTTTGTTAGTTTTTTCTTAATTAATCTTGTCTGCGTAGATAGAGTTAGGATGTGATGTTTGGAAAGACGAAATAGTCTCCCAACAAATATGTAAACAGGTATAGCACCATAATAGACCGCCAAAGGCTCTGAATTCGCTAGAAGCGATAGTTTTAAACAACAGGAACCTAACTCTACGCGTAGATCACTGTAACATCATTGGTGATGTAAAACGGTGCCTAGCACTAGAGCAATGGATAAAAGTAAATCTCCCGTCCGTCGCGCAAAACGTCAATCGAAAGTGGTAGAGGAAAATTTTTGGGACTGCAGCGTCTGCACCTTTCGCAATACAGCTGAAGCTTTCAAGTGTTTAATGTGCGACGTAAGAAAAGGTACTCTCGGATAGCAGAATATCAATATTCACAAATGATTGTAGCGGTGGCCATTTGTACTTACTTTCCATTAGTTTAGCTTTTTAGCTAGCTAACAATTCAATTCCTTGCCATGCAAATGTTGCCCATTTCTTCAACCATTTGTGTTGTGCGATAAATGGAAACGAACAGAGTGAGGATGCATTATAATTAATTTCAGTTTACTCCGTTCCAGGAACTTCAACGCGAAAGCCCCGGCTTAATTCGGCTCTAGCAGCACAGCAAGCGGCCACGCAGGCCTTTCCTGGGGCGTCAGGTTGTGGACAAGCCGTACCGAATGTGAAATCTCCTGGTAACGCAAAAAGTTTACGCATCAAAAACAAACGATCAAAGCATCCAGCTCGGTTAAAAAATATTGATCGCTCAAGCGGCCAGACGCGTGAAGTAACTGTTAATTCGGTAACCGTAGTTATCACCGAATACAAACCAAAGCCATCTGTTAGTCGGCACGATTCGAGTGAAAGTTTTAGTGAAAGTAATGATTCTAGAAGTTAAGTACTTCCTATAACTGCCTTGGAAGCTAGCTACATACCAGCATCAGTTCTCGATGTAAACAAATAAGGCATAAAGTCGACTTGATTGAGAATGAAAAGTATAACAGTAAAATTTTCATTGTTTTACTTAACATAGTGAAAAACCATCCTGCTACAAAAAAATGTCCAAGTAGAAAACATCGAATTACTTCCATTAACCACGTATAACTTAATGAAGAAGCCTGTTATTAGCTTTTTTCACTTACTGTATTATATTTTCTAATTAATTTAGATAGCTTTGGATTTCAATGAAAACAAACTCTTTATAGCAAAATGTTTATTAAAAGCAACCGGTGTTATGAGGAACGTTTTTAAAATCCAATTTTCTTTATTTAGAGGGATGTTGTAAAACATTCAAAAAGAACTTTTTCTCAAAACGAGTACATTTTTTCCATTAAGTTGACAGTGGACAGTCTATCATTGTAAATTTGTACAGTTACTAAAAACAGCACACTTTTGCTAGTTAGAACAGACAGCTATCATCGTAAGTTCATGATTATACTCGTTCAGTCGTGCTACATATACTAATTTCAAATTATTTCATGTAATTTAAAAATGAATGATCACGACGTTGGAATTCTAAAAAATAAATTAAAATAAGAATAAGTTATTTCGTGTTGTGTCAAAATCTGAAAACGAACCTAAAAATTTTTGTTTCTGGAAGAAAGATACGATGTAATAGAAAAGGAAGCCTAACTGCCATGTTTCCCAGTAAGCATTATATATATATATATATATATATATATATATATATATATATATATATATATAGATATATATATATATATATATATATATATATATATATATATATATATATATATATATATATATATATATATATATATATATATATATATATATATATATATATTGTGTATTTTTATAGAGACTTTGAGCCGGCGTGGCTACATTCGCCTCTAAATATATATATATATATATATATATATATATATATATATATATATATATATATATATATATATATATATATATATATATATATATATATATATATATATATATATATATATATATATATATATATATATATATATATATATATACATAAATCAAATGATAAAGCTATCAACCATATGTGGAAACTATTACGAATCAATAAAAGAATTAAACAAGAGATTTGTACGTAATTCAAAAGTTCCAGCTACGGATTTTGTCCAAAGAATACATCATGCATTTTCTAAGGGGAAATATAACTAGTATTCATCGAGTGCGAGTAAAATAAAATGGAATAGATCGCCTCGATGATCTCTGTACTTTGTATTTTCTACGAAAAAAGACGAAATTTTTTCCTTGTTGAGAAATTTCTATTTTTGGTACAAACGTTAAATAAGCCCCATTTGCATTTTTGACGGGACTTCGAAAATAGTAGAGCCGTTTTGTATTCAACATCCATAGTATATGTGATATATATATATATATATATATATATATATATATATATATATATATATATATATATATATATATATATATAGATATATGTATATATATATATATATATGTATATATGTATATATATATATATATATATATATATATATATATATATATATATATATATATATATATATATATATATATATATATATATATATATATATATAATAGGTTTGCTCAAACAAATTTGTTTAAATTGCTTCCATTAGTATGCAAATTCAGATGTTTTGTAAATATAACTCTGCAGATCTTAATAGCTAAATTGAACATGAAAAATAGTTTATTAGCTTCTATAATTTTACCTCATTTATTTATGATTTCGATGAACCATTTTTGATTTCAATAGTGTTTAGAATGGAAAAATCTCACTCAGTGATGACGTTCATCTCTCAATCAAATAAAAAAATATTACTTCCTATAAGGGTTTATGTTACAATTAATCTTTATCACTTGTAGGTTAATTCGTTCATCTAACCCATACTTTATGTTTGAGGACAGTGTTCCTATATCCTGGTTTCAATCGAAAATTTTCTCCAATGCTTTATTGACGTTCAAATCAAACTACAATTTCATTTTATCTGCAGTTACGTCTACGAGAATCTAAGATTCCACATTGAATTATCATTTTCACGACTATTGCATAAAAGAAGTGACTGAAATTTGAAATGTATAAAATCAACGGAATTGATAAAGATTATTTGACATAGCTGAAGCCTAACGGAAAACACGGCATATTACGCAATTCGAGCGTTATGTATGAAGAATGCTGCATATCAATTGTTAAACTTTTGGAGTCATTCCAAGCAACAGAGTAGTAGTAGTTCGTTTGCTTTTACTTTTACTTTATAATAAAAACTACCAAACAAAGTTAGTCTTTTTGGTTTTAATAGATATTTTGTTTAAAAAAGCTAGCCAAGCAGTTATGTTTTGAGGTAACTAAAGTTTAACCAATGTTCACTTGAAAATTAAGTTCTTATTCGCTTGAAAGTTGATATGGCCACTATAAACCGAAGCAATTTTTTAGATTAATCTACCTGCTCCGATGGTTGGTCATGGTACTACACTACCTACTACTTCTCAAGGGCTACATCCGCTTTACGGTCTTGGTCTGCTCCAAGAAAAATCGGAACCGCTCGCGTTAGAACGCCGTCGTCTGCCAATCGTTAATCAAGGCCTTTTTGGCAGACGCAATTATTTATGTAAAAGAACGGCTCGTTCTTTGTCCCTCCACACATACGTGGCCGAAAATCCTTCTGAGCATCTTCCTCTCGAACGCGTCTATGATGGTTTCGTCAACTTTGGACCAGGTCCATGTCTCAGATCAGTATGTGAGTACTGGAACTATGAATGTTTTATATAGTTCTTGCTTCAGCCGTCGCGAGAGGTATTTTGATTGAAGTAGTTTCCTCAGGCTGTAATATGATCGGTTTTCTACCAGCACCTTTGCACGTAATTCAACGTCAATGCTATTGTTGGTGCTGACTTTTGACTTTTGAGATAGGTGAAGTTTTAGACGACTTCAAAGATTCGCTCACCTATCTGTACATCACCCCAGCGTAAACTCGCATTAGTATTTGTTAGCAGAGTCGTTAACGGTGCCACCATCATTTTGGTTTTTGCCTCGTTTATCTCCCACCAGAGGTTCACAGTCGCCTGCTCAATCTGTTGATAAGCTTCTGCTACATAGGAGAGTCGCAAACCAATGATGTCTACGTCATCAGCGTATGCCAGAATCTGGATTGACTTTTAGAAGATGGTCTTCGAAGTTTCCACTCCTGAGTCCCGGATGGCCCTCTCTAGCGCCAGGTTGAAAAAGAGACAGGCAAGTTCCTCGCAGACCCTTGGTGGTAGCAAAGGGCCTTGATAAGTTTCCATCCACCATCACCTGACATGTGATGTTGGTCATGGTTATTTTAACAAGCCTGGTAAGCTTGGCCGGGATTCCAAAAGAGCTCATTGCGTCGTAAAGTTTTACCCTTGCTTTACGACAGCATGTATGCGGCTATGAAATCTATGAAGAGATGGAAATATTGGAGCTGCTGCTCCGCCATCTTCTCCACGATCTGCTGCATGGTGAAGATCTGGCCAGCGGTTGATTTTCGTTTCGGAATCCTCTCTGATAGTTTCCAACAATTTCTTCTACGAATGGGATAAGTCTCTTTTGCAAGACTAAAGAGAAGATCTTATAGGCACTGTAGCGTGTCTCCTTTCTTGTATATGGGATAGATGATACCAAGATTCCAATCCCAAGGGATCGATTCGCTATCCCACACCTCAGTAATGATTTGATGAATTTCGTGTTCCAGTGTTTTTCGGATTTCCTCCATTCTAGGAGGCAGTAGCATGATATCATCCACTAGTTGAACCTCTAGCTGTTCGTTGAACTGATCATTTAACAATTCATCAAAATACTGAGCCCATCGCGAGAGGTTCTCTGGCTGGTAGCTGACCAGATTTCCGTCCTTATTTTGACAACAGGTATAAAGGTCCAACCTTAGGTACAAAGGTTTTTCGGTGACCTGCTATCTCTTGGTAAAACTTTTTTCCTGGACCATATCGCACTTTGATTCTTTGGAGTTCCTGCACCCGTTGTCCTTCCCATTGGTTTTTTCTTGGTACGGTCTTTTTTCTTCTTGTCTAAGCCGCGTATGATTCTCTGCGCATGCCCGCGTTCTATGCCGCTGCTGCATTGCTCGGTATGCGCAGTCCTTACGTTCCGTCACTAGTGTCCTTTAGGGAGTCCGTGTTGAGCCGGGTCTGCATATTTCCCTCGTCTTTTTTGGCACGGGGACGGGCGATTCTGCAAAGTATCACTAATCCAACCAAATAGTGATCAGAATCGATGTAGGCTCTTCTAAATGTTCTAACGTTTAACAGGCTCGACTGTCTTCTACGGCTTATCACCATGGTCGATCTGATAGGAACTGGCTCCATCTGGAGACACCCAAGTAACTTTGTGGACGTCCAATGCGCAAACTTGGTACTTCCCACAACCAGATTGCTTGCTGCTGCAAGTTGGACCAATCTATAACCATTGTCATTACTGTGCTCATGTAGACTGTGATCACCAATGTATTGGCGGTACATTGGCTCCCTACCGACTTTTGCATTGAAGTCCCCCAAGATGATTTTAAGGTCATGCTTAGGGCACTTATCAATGATTTTTGCGAGGCGGCCGTAGAAAAGGTCCTTCTCCTCTTCGTCTTTGTCTTCGGTAGTGGCGTGAATGTTTATGAGGCTAATGTTGAAGAATTTGCCTCGCATGCGCAGGGTGCATATCCTATCATTTATAACCTTGAAGTCGATGACCTGGGATTACTGCCGCGGACCTACGGCAAAACGCGTTCCGAGCATATGGTGTCGGTCGAGGCAGCTGTAGTACATATGGTACCGTGTTTCACCACGTCTACTTAGCACACCATTCCCTAGCCATCGTATTTCTTGTAGTGCTACAAGGTCCATGTTCAGCGTGGCTAAGGCGTCATCTAGTTGCTTCAAGGCTCCGTCTCTGTGCAGAGTGCGTACGTTCCATGAGCCCATTTTCATCGCCCGGGGGCTTTGCAGTGGTCGGTCATTGTTAAGTCCAGTTCAAAATTTCCTTGTAGATTTTTCCGTAGTCAGTCGAGTACTTGAAGTAATGTCCTCGCGCCCAAGCGCCCAGTACCTCTGGAGGGTCTCGGGAAAATTTTTTTTAGCGTCTGTACGTATTTATTGCTACCATTATGTTGTTTTATTTTATTATGATTTTTGTTCACCTTTTCATGGTGCTGGTAAGATCATCTGCCTCTTATTGAGGATGATCAAATTCAAAATGAAACGAAGCACTTGTATGTATATATTGGACTCTCACTTAAATATAAGGTAAAATAAAAGCGTGAAAACTCGTAAAGAATTATTCAATTCGAAACAATACTTGATTTCTTCGACATAAGATTAACGTAATATTTAAATTTGATCATCAGTATTTAACTCTAGCATTTAAACAAGATACGTTTGAGCTAACCCAAATTTGAAAACATAAATCGAAACGCTATGGGTGGTGCATACATATAGGAGCCATTACTTTCAGGGTCCTATCAAAAGATGGGGGGAGACTATTTTGCATTTTTACCAAAATTGGTATACGAAAATTCTCTTCTGATGAAGTTGGACGTCATTCACGCTGTTTGGTGTGCAGCTTAGTGTAGTTGTATGCTTATAAGAGAGGATGGTGAGATAACACTTGCGAGAAGAGGCGACCGACTTTGGTGATGATCATTCGCAAGTATAGACAACGAAAGGAACTAATCACATCGGCATCAAGACTTAACCTAACCAATAACCTAATTGATTAAATTGGATGATATATGAACGACAAAACTCCTCGGCCTTAAGATTTTTGAAGGTGACACGAACGTTTCTTGCAATATGTCATAAATTTACAGGTTCTCTCGGTTGAACGCTTTTACATGGACTGAGACATACTAAGGTGTCCATAATGAAATAGGTGATACACATTACCGAAAGCACCTTTATATTAATTCAAAACTACACTTACCTAAAATCTAAACTAAGTACCAACAATGCTGTTGAACTATAATGCAGAATTCATTGACGCCTCTTTCACGTGGGCTATGTCGAAGTCTAACACAACTCTAACTTGCGGTCGAGAGGATCAGAAGGATTTTTGCATAAAAATAATTTCAGGATTGAAAATCACAATTTGACAAAACGCTCATGCTATTTAGAGAAGAGCTTTAAAACACATGCTTTCTCAAAACAGAAATAACATACACCACAGTAGGCTATCAACCAAACATGTAAAACAACATAAAAAGGTTATTTGGTAAAAAAAATTAAATATATTTATGATATTCATATGGTAAAATACTCATATTCAGAGTAAATGCAATTTTTACAATTGGTACAGCGTTCATAAAAACATTCCCGCTCACGAACACTTGACTCTTGAACACATGGTTATGGTTAGGATTTCTTTCAGCTAACTCTCGATAGGCACTTGCATATTAATCTTCGTCTAATTCTACGGGTAAGACGAAACGTAAACGAAGGTTCATGCATTGGCATAGATCTCGACGTTCGGTCAAAGTGAAATGAAAAACAAGTACAGAAGATAACTGGGAAAGCGTCCTCTAAGATCCGCGAAGTCTATGCGAAGGGCAGAGGCAAGATCGAATCAGATCAGAATGTGGTGGAATGGGATAAGTCAAACTGATCTGATGCATTGCAACACAGCGAGTATCTTGGATTAGTTCGTCCATCGATGTTGGTACCAGAGAGAAAGTGAGAGAAAGAGAAAGAGAGAGAGAGAGAGAGAGAGAGAGAAAGAGAGAGAGAGAGAGAGAGAGTCGCTAGTAGCACCAGACTAGATTCCACGAGGTCTGATCACCTCACCTCGTAGAATCAATGGTTTGAATGAGGTCCTCGGAATTATAGTCCTGCTATGGCTCTACGGAGGAGTGATGATCATGGTAGGCCGAATTTTGTGTGCGTGGTGGAACCTGTCTAGGACGACTGAGGATGGTGCTAGAGTTGGGAGGAGTTCGCTAGGTCGAGAGGTCCGCCTGTCCACAGGACGCGAGCTCCGCAATGCAGCAGCAACAGCAGTAAGGGTGCCAGGAAGCCCCACGCACACCCCTCGAAGACGTTCGTGGGCAGCAGGAAGGCTTTGAATTTGAATACAACAAACCGCCATGCACCAACAGCAACCGCACACTAGAAACCCGCTGTGTGTCTGGACACGTACACAGAACATACGTGCACAGGCTCATACGCACACGTAGGTACGATGGACAAAAAGGAAGAGCGCGCACAGAATTTCATAAATGACAAGTTTTGCTTTAGAAATTTTAGCTGCCAAAGAGCTGTGTGGTGGGAAAGAGCAGGATCGACGGAGAGAGAGAGAGAGAGAGAGAGAGAGAGAGAAAAAGAGCACCGCGACGCTATGCTTGCTTGCCCCGCACTTCTACGCCGGAAACCCCTACGGACGAAAACCCAGTACTTTCTGGGCCGAACGCTGCGCAGTAAGTAGTGAGAAAACCGAATTCGCTTATTTCTGGTTCGTGCGAGGTACAGTCGCCGCATTCACCACACACAGCATACGACGCTGCGGGATTCGCACGAACGACCATCATCGGTGAGCGTTGCGAGTGTACATTACTGCATCTATGGTGCTGCTTTGAAAATAACGTCAATTTTTAAAGGAATCTACATTAAAGTTCTGGATGAGAAGAGAGCTCGAAACGCGCTGCGAACCAAACCCGTCGGCCAAAGCCTGAGCCAACCCAAAGCACATCCTGCCCGTCGGTTCGGCCAGGGGTATGAAACGACGCAAACACAGGAGAGGACCGCCGACGTATGAAAGTGTGCGTGCGACTGCGACAGCGAATGGCTCCCGTTTCCTCGTTGACGAGCCGTGTGGAACGGAGCAGCCGTGGAGAAGCACGTGTAAAGGCGCATTGCTCTAAAGAGCGATTCTTCGTCTCCGTCTCTCGGGTGTCCGGTGCAGATCATGTGCATGCCGACGTGCGTGTGTGTGAACAGAGCGAGGGATTCGCGTTGGTGACGGGTCGAGACATCAATCCGCAAGAGCAAGAGAGCCGCGAACACGGGTGCCAAAAAACGAACGCCAGGATGGGCTCCACCACCATGGTCCTTGGAGCCGGAGAGAACGAGAGAACCGTTTTGGCAAACGCGTTTGGCTTTCGAGCTGCCTGGCTTTAAAGCTGCTACCATTTTCATATCAAGTTAAGTTGAGCAACTTGATACTAAAATGGTAGCAGCTATAATTTATTATAACTCAGCTAATGTTGGACGATAGTACACATACGTTCCATTACAAGCAGGCGATTGATCGCAGCATTCTTACTAGTATTGACAAACTAAAATGAGACAAACGATTAAGAATAAAATGTAATGCAACAAAATAGATATTTGCAACAAATTGATGGCCAAAACATGAATGGATTCACAGCTATACAAAAATAAAACAAGTAATAATTAACAATAAAATGTGGAAGCCAACTAACAGGACCCCTTTGCAATTCTTGCTATGAAATAATTATTTGAAAATTCGAATGATGTTCTATCATTGATGTTCTATCTAATCTTATAATTCAAAATGAATGTTTATGTTTATATATATCTATATATATATATATATATATATATATATATATATATATATATATATATATATATATATATATATGTATATATATATATATATATATATATATATATATATATATATATATATACATATATATATCTATATATATGTATATATATATATATATATATATATATATATATATATATATATATATATATATATATATATATATATATATATATATATATATATATATATATATATATATATATATATATATATATATATATATATATATATATATATATATATATATATATATATATATTTATATATATATATATATATATATATATATATATATATATATATATATATATATATATATATATAAATATATATATATATATATATATATATATATATATATATATATATATATATATATATATATATATATATATATATATAT
Source organism: Anopheles nili (assembly GCF_943737925.1). Classification (NCBI taxonomy): domain Eukaryota; kingdom Metazoa; phylum Arthropoda; class Insecta; order Diptera; family Culicidae; genus Anopheles; species Anopheles nili. The sequence goes on along the minus strand of NW_026525472.1, from coordinate 150,371 downwards.
ATATATATATATATATATATATATATTTATAAATAAATAAATATATATAAATATATATATATATATATATATATATATATATATATATATATATATATATATATATATATATATATATATATATATGTATATATATATATATATATATATATATATATATATATATATATATATATCTATATATATATATATATATATATATATATATATATATATACAACTTGGTACATAGGTGTATGATGGTCTCGGATTTATGGATTTGATTGTTGTTTTCTAGAACCTCTCAGGAGGGGGCCTCCCATACAACCGCAATTCGCGAATATTCATTTAAAAATACAAATGATGCCCAATTTCGTAGCAATTTGGTACATAGAGGTTTTAATACTAAAAAGTAACACTGGTGAAATTTCAGCCTTCTTAATAAACAACGAAGGCGGGCTCCCATACAACCCCCCCCCCCCCTTCCCCTCCAAAAAGTGAATATTATTCGCTTAAAATTATGAATGATGCTCGATTTGGCTGAAATTTGGTGCATAGATGATTCAGTCGACCCGAATGAAATCAGGTTTATCAGCTAGTTCAAAAATAAAAATGCATAATCGATTTGCTAGAATTACGCTTCGAAATGATATTTTTGCACATTACAGCAAGTTTTACTACTCAATATGATTTGAATGGTTGGGTGTGGAAGGAGGAATCAAAATAGACCAGGAGTAAGGAAGATTATTTAGAATTACTTTAAGGGGTGGCATAACGGATAGTGCGAAAATAAGAAATAATAGGAGGAAGAATTTATTGCTCATTGAAAAGAAGTAATAGTAATGTGAAAGAATCGATAGCAGAAAGAATCATAAAGGAGATTCGTTTATCAGGTAGAAGTGAGAACGTAGTATGGTTAAAAACTAACACCCTTTATGATGACTTCCTTGTTATGATAGAATAAGGTGCGTAATGGATAGTAGCAAGGAATAAAAAATGAACAATAAGTAGTATCTTTCTTCATAGGAGCTTTAACATATATTTCACGTCATTTTTGTGTCAACTTTCACATCGTTCAGTGCATGATATCTACATCAATGAATAAAAGCAGGAAAATTAGCTAGTTTCCATAAATATATCGCTATATCCCTAGTTCATTAGGTGATTTTAAAGTTTGTTGCACCTACATATTTTATGTCACATAATTTCTCTGACTACAACCGTTCATGTTGCTTTTAATTTATCAAATCCATTTTTCCAGCTTCGATGCTCACCTGCACATATATACTCGATTCTTTCAACTATCATTCTACGTGTTATTTCCTTCTCTCTCTAAATCCTTTCCCGATTATTGAAAACATTCCATGTCTATGCCATATAGGTTCATCAGAATGATCTGCATCTTGCTCTCTACATCTAACCTTCTTCTGTTAGTATTACTCTGGTTACAATGACTAGTAGATCGAGCGTTTTCTGTTCTCGGACGATCTTTTCAATATTACGCTATAGATGTTCATTTTTCAATCAAACCATTCAATCAAATCTATTCATCTATTCATTCAAATCTATTCATTCAAATTCAAAATCCATTCCTCCACGGAGAAAATATATTATCGAAGCCTTAAGTCGACCGTTGAGAAAAAACAACCTTAGCATGGTTGCTATACAGTTGTAGAGATAAAAGAAACGGCTAAATGCCGCTGTGTAGTAAAATTATTGTGTAGAAGATGCTCTTAGTGCTATGATGTTAACTAAATTTTGATACATAAATATGCGACGTAGTTATTTCGACAGAGAAGGGAGCTCGATAGTCGAAAACGCTATCGATTTATACAAGCAAGCATTGATTTTGGGCTCAAATCTCAATCGAGCCTCCACCGTGTGCCAAATTGACTATTCGGCTAGGAGAATCACAGAAGTCACAGAAATCCTTGAAAAGACGGTTCGTCGTGCAATGGTTGTTAAGGGATTAACAAAAGTATTATGTTTAAAGTGTAACTGTGTTATATAAGTGATAAAACGTATATATGAATTGCATCCGACATACTAAGAAATCGTAATGTACAAAGAATACGCTACTTGAGGAACAGCACTTTCTTGATACAATATTCTGTTACATGCGCCAGTGTGGTGTCTCTTGGTTTAAAGCCAGGCAGCTCGAAAGCCAAACGCATTTGCCAAAACGGTTCTCTCGTTGTCTCCGGCTCCAAGGACCATGGTGGTGGAGCCCATCCTGGCGTTCGTTTTTTGGCACCCGTGTTCGCGGCTCTCTTGCTCTTGCGGATTGATGTCTCGACCCGTCACCAACGCGAATCCCTCGCTCTGTTCACACACACGCACGTCGGCATGCACATGATCTGCACCGGACACCCGAGAGACGGAGACGAAGAATCGCTCTTTAGAGCAATGCGCCTTTACACGTGCTTCTCCACGGCTGCTCCGTTCCACACGGCTCGTCAACGAGGAAACGGGAGCCATTCGCTGTCGCAGTCGCACGCACACTTTCATACGTCGGCGGTCCTCTCCTGTGTTTGCGTCGTTTCATACCCCTGGCCGAACCGACGGGCAGGATGTGCTTTGGGTTGGCTCAGGCTTTGGCCGACGGGTTTGGTTCGCAGCGCGTTTCGAGCTCTCTTCTCATCCAGAACTTTAATGTAGATTCCTTTAAAAATTGACGTTATTTTCAAAGCAGCACCATAGATGCAGTAATGTACACTCGCAACGCTCACCGATGATGGTCGTTCGTGCGAATCCCGCAGCGTCGTATGCTGTGTGTGGTGAATGCGGCGACTGTACCTCGCACGAACCAGAAATAAGCGAATTCGGTTTTCTCACTACTTACTGCGCAGCGTTCGGCCCAGAAAGTACTGGGTTTTCGTCCGTAGGGGTTTCCGGCGTAGAAGTGCGGGGCAAGCAAGCATAGCGTCGCGGTGCTCTTTTTCTCTCTCTCTCTCTCTCTCTCTCTCTCTCTCTCTCTCTCTCTCTCTCTCCGTCGATCCTGCTCTTTCCCACCACACAGCTCTTTGGCAGCTAAAATTTCTAAAGCAAAACTTGTCATTTATGAAATTCTGTGCGCGCTCTTCCTTTTTGTCCATCGTACCTACGTGTGCGTATGAGCCTGTGCACGTATGTTCTGTGTACGTGTCCAGACACACAGCGGGTTTCTAGTGTGCGGTTGCTGTTGGTGCATGGCGGTTTGTTGTATTCAAATTCAAAGCCTTCCTGCTGCCCACGAACGTCTTCGAGGGGTGTGCGTGGGGCTTCCTGGCACCCTTACTGCTGTTGCTGCTGCATTGCGGAGCTCGCGTCCTGTGGACAGGCGGACCTCTCGACCTAGCGAACTCCTCCCAACTCTAGCACCATCCTCAGTCGTCCTAGACAGGTTCCACCACGCACACAAAATTCGGCCTACCATGATCATCACTCCTCCGTAGAGCCATAGCAGGACTATAATTCCGAGGACCTCATTCAAACCATTGATTCTACGAGGTGAGGTGATCAGACCTCGTGGAATCTAGTCTGGTGCTACTAGCGACTCTCTCTCTCTCTCTCTCTCTCTCTCTCTCTCTCTCTCTCTCTCTCTTTCTCTTTCTCTCACTTTCTCTCTGGTACCAACACCGATGGACGAACTAATCCAAGATACTCGCTGTGTTGCAATGCATCAGATCAGTTTGACTTATCCCATTCCACCACATTCTGATCTGATTCGATCTTGCCTCTGCCCTTCGCATAGACTTCGCGGATCTTAGAGGACGCTTTCCCAGTTATCTTCTGTACTTGTTTTTCATTTCACTTTGACCGAACGTCGAGATCTATGCCAATGCATGAACCTTCGTTTACGTTTTGTCTTACCCGTAGAATTAGACGAAGATTAATATGCAAGTGCCTATCGAGAGTTAGCTGAAAGAAATCCTAACCATAACCATGTGTTCAAGAGTCAAGTGTTCGTGAGCGGGAATGTTTTTATGAACGTTGTACCAATTATCAAAATTGCATTTACTCTGATCGTTGTGCCATGGTATCAAGCCATCTTCATTTAAGATTGAGGAAGCACCGCTTGAATGTATATTTTTACAATAGCCTTATTATGTTTATTTACATGTTTTTTGGTAGCCTGGTAGGCAGGTAGGTTGCATGTTATTTCTGTATATAGAAAGCATGTTTTTTAAAGCTCTTCTGTATGATCTCTTATCTTTATTTATCATAAATTAAACTTGTTTGGTTGATTAATTCAGCTAGGAGCTTACTGCACGATATTCATGCATGTATAGAAACCAATTTTTCAATTTTGTAAAATATTGTATGTTGAATATTATTATGCGAAACGCAATACATTTGCCACCATAAAAGCACTTTTGTATGGCATGTATGGATTCATGGATGTTAGGCTATTCAGGAAAATTGAAATATTTTATTAATGTATTGCTATGTATCTATTTTCGATAAAAAAAAGTCAATTTCCATATTTTGATCGGTGCATTTGATACATTGTAAAAAGACACCAATAAAAGTATTAAAATGAAAGCTTTCGGTATTAGAACTAAACCCGTAACTCTCTCTCTCTCTCGCAAAGATAAACGAGATAATGTAAATTTTGCTGCTTGCAGCAATGTGGCTTATTTGATTTATTTACTGGATTAGTTAAATTTTCAGCAAAAATGAATCTCCTTACTGGTTCCTTGGGTGGATTTGATTGGTAGAAATTGGGATGACCGCTGTGGTATGTTTGCCGGCTTTCCACAAGCCCACACTCTTTATAACATTCAAAGCATTGAAGAATATTTCATATTCTAATTATGATTATTGTTCTATTTGTGCATGTAAAAATATGCATTCAAGAAGCTGATAATGGTCGTAGAATTTTTGAACACGTCGCGAACATAACATTCTTTCAAGATAATATATTTTGAAAAATATGTAGCAGATAATATACTGCTTGCATTATACAATGTATCACATTCGAAAAGCGCTTCAATTACTGTTAATGAATAATTAAAAAAACGAAGAAACTTACATCGGAAATTAGTTACAATTCAAAGAATATAATAAATTTTACATAATGCAATCATGTTTGAAAAATACCATCAGACAAAAATAATACGATCAAAAGATTTGTGATTTGCTCAAATACGACAAAGATCTATCGTGAATTATGTCGGGGTAATAAATTATGAATAATTACAACATCAACTATCATCGAATTTGTTTGTTTATTTATTCTAAAGCTATATTAGATAAACGATGAAAAGTATAAATCTGTTAAATAATTTCTGTATATGTCATAAGGATAACATATTTTAACGTTACACGATAACATACGTTCAAAAATTAAGAAGTTTTGAAACACAGAGCATGAACATTGCAATGTAATGACCAGCTTGATTTAGTGTAACTGAAAACAATGTACAGAAAACTAAGTTTTGTATATGACTAGCATAGTCGATAGTAGTGTGATAATGACTACGCCCAATAAATGCCCAACTAACTACACGACTACACTGTCGTAGGCTAAGATATTTTTTTTATTCTAGCTTCAAAAGAAATGTTGTAACTTAAAGAATGACTCGCGCGCATATATTTGACTCAGATTTGGAAACACACTTTCGAAAGCGACAGCAATAGAAAAAGATACGATAAAGCGAAAAGAAACTGGAAACCTTTTCCAATGTGCTTCTTCGGCACATTGATTGCTTGTCTCTGCCCATAGGCTGGCAGGTAGCCGAATCTACTCAGGAGGGCATAATACAACAGGCTAGGTTTCAAGAAGGAAGAACAGAAAAAAACAATGAAATCCTTCGGGTTGGTCTCTTGTTTCAGACCTTTACAATGCGTTGGCCAATGCATGAAAACAAAGCAGGGGAAAAACATAAAGAAGCAAGTATTATTCCATGCAGTGGGTCATGTTCTACCCCGCGCACATTTCTTTAAAAAAACACACACACATTTCATCGTACCTCACGGCGGGCAAGTGAAGCAAGAGAACGAAACGACAGAACGGATAGGCAGCGGATACATGAACATAAGGAATAACGATTGCCAGTCGGATCAACGATTTGTACGAACCTGAAAGGAATAGACGATGCCAGTGCAGGACCGAATACCGAATTTAAGGATGGGAAGGTCATGCGACAATCCTACTGAGTTGGGAGAGTGTTAAGTTGAAAAAAAAACCATTGCCTGGTTTTAGGATCTAAAGTAACAAATTTTGTGGAAGACCCACGCTGCACTGAGCGTGCAAGCATCTTGTAAAGAATCTGAAATATTAAGAGCATAGAACCGTGCGTAGAAGGGAAGAGAGAAGCAAAGAAATAAGAAAGAAAACGAACGAATAAGAGACAAAGCGGGTCAGGTAGTCGTAATATTCGAAAGAGCAGCAAACCTTTACGAGTAAGAAGCAAATGGTGAACATCGTGCATCTAACATTATTTCAAAAACTATTTGGCTTCATCCTGCACAATCAATCACGAATGAACATATATGTGTGGGAGCCGGGCAAATACTTTTACCAGTTCCTGGAAACAGCCTGTATGATTGTTGTAGAAATTTCAGTGCTTAAACAATGTACCATAGTGTGCTCAATAATGAGCTGCTCGATGTCGGTACTGTTTACAACCACATATGTATGTCATCGAATTGATAGCAAATAATTTGCCGTAACAGGGAAACTAAAACATTGGCAATGGTAGTTAAAAAAAACGTAATTTTTAACGGGTAAATAACTAGCCTTTGGAAAACAGCCATTGTTACTAATGCACCTTATATGTGTGCGCTGTGGTAACATACTCAACGTGAAATAAAATTGTTTGTAACATAAGCTGTTTTACATCAGCCTCGATACACATGAGTAATGTTGACCGACCGTATGAAAACCCCAACGGAGAACGTATTGTTTTGGAACATCATACTAGCGCGAGCTAATAGTGCGTTGTGTAATTCTTGAAACATTACATATTGAAGCGCTCGTTAAACTGGATCTGTAAATAGTAAACCTTTTCAGGTTGTTTTGTTTTCTTGAATATTCGGTCACAAGCTGCTGAAACGAGTCTGGATGTTGTTATATGTTTTATTTTAAATCCAATGGAATGGAGCATAGCCGAAGTAATGAGGGCATGATTGCAATTGGACGTAGTGGTTTGTGATTGTAGGAAGGTTGATGTTGATTTTGCATATTAAGTGGCGTAATAGTGACGTATAACAACTGCTTACTATTTTGCTCTTTTTGGAGAATGAATAATTTAGTTGCATACACACATGTTTCATAGCAAGACAGTTTACACTAGTGAACAAATGTACACCACACAAGCCAGACATTGTCACAAGTGGGCAGTAAGCTACTCACAATTACCATTTTGAAAACTGAGAGCAACATTAGTTCATTCAGATTTTCAAGAATTTTAACTTATGATCAAACGTAGCTTGTACAATATAGGAGGGGTTATGAATAAGTTCTTTCGGCATAAATTCTTACGTAGCTGTAAAAATATTGAAAAACAACAGATTCGATTAATTATTTCATTATTTGGTTTTAATGTCATTCATTATGTTCTGTTTCAGTGATCCAAAACGATTGCAAATTTTCCATGCTTAAGACTTGCTATCTACGCGTTTAAGCGGATGTTTTTTCCCCCAGTTGATAATATGCCTGCCAGAGTACAACTTCTATTTAATGTTTCATAGTGGAATTCATATTACCAAATTTAAATTGTTTGAGATTTATTCACTTTTGATAGCCCTACTTTTTATCCAATCTATATGTATACACATTCGCTGCGTAATTTATTTACCTTCCATGTCAGTGTCTTTCTTTTGCACTCGTTGCATTGTTAGTCATGCTAGATCATTTACAGCAGGAGTTTGTTTAAAATTTAAATTTCTCATCACGAAAGAGATCAAACCGAGAGTTGCGCTTGTTTGCTTGGTGATCTGTTTGCTTTGCCCGGCAAGCTGCTAATGATCGTGCCGTTTCGTATCGTACAGCGCTAGTATCTCTCAATTGTATAATTTTGTCGTTACAATTACAACAAAATCCGCGTGAGTGCATATGCTTCCTAGTTTGCATCTGATCGATTTCTACAACATAAATTCAACATACAGATGTCAAGCGCTGTTGATTGCCATGGTCAAGGGCGTGTGGCTAGGCATACGCATTATTATGCAGTATTACAGTGTTCAAAGAAAGTAGAGAGAATTTTCCCTTTGGTTCCGCACGTAAGCTAAATTATTTGCAATATATTTATTTTACACAGTTAAAGCCTTTAACGTAACTTATCATTCCAACAGCAAAACTTGTCAGTTTGTGGAATCGACGATGTGCTAATGGTTTGAGTTTTATATTTTCAGCTAAGCAGTCCACATAGTTGATCACAAGAGATTGATTTAATATTAACCTGGCACACCGTACCTAGCGTGCATTCTTGTTTGTTTTAGCTTTCTATTTTCCTGGCAAATGAACAAATGATTAAACTCCAACAAAACAGCATTGTTTTACATAAAATCAACGTAGAATGAGAATGAACTGGCCATTCACAATATAATCAACCGAAAATTCATTACCGTAACATTATTAGCATTAAAATTGCTAGCTGACGCTACAATCGATTTTCGCACTTTTCCTCTAATCATGCGCCCTTTCATTGTCGCTCTTTGTCGTACTCGTTTTTTTCTTCTTCCTAGTACTATCTCTTCTCATGTACGATTCGAGTTCTCATGTACAAGCAACCTTGCAAATTTTCTCCCAAATGGCCACTGTTAGGATTACTTCGTTTAGTAGTGTCTTACAGCACATCACCGGACATGCCAAAGGCCAAGATTAACCTTCGACAGTCGAGGCAGCTGATTGATCTTCTGCAGTCCAACCGGTGTCAGCCGGGTGCAACCGTAAAGATCGATGGCACGTAAGTTGACCAGCTCGGCGGCGATAATATCTAGTCCACGATCAGTGATGCGGCTGCACTGGCCTATATTCAGAGTTTCCAGATCGTGGAGCGACTTGGCGACACGAGAGAGCCCTTCATCCGTTATCTGGCAAGCGCTTAGGCTTAGCGAGCGTAGCTGAAACAGGCCTTGCGAGATGTGTACCATGGCCTGATCGGCCACCTTATCACAGAAGCTAACGTCCAACGTAGAGATCGAGCTGCAGCCTTCGGTCAGGTACGCCATACCGATGTCCGATATGTTATCACAGGCACGCAGATTCAGCTCCTCCAGACACGGCATACGCGCCAAATGTTTCAATCCGCTGTCCGTGACGGAAACGCAGAAACTCAGATTTATTGAGCGCAACGAGGTGAGACCTTGGGCAATGTGCCGCAAGGCCTCGTCCGAAAGACGCTGACAATCTTGCAGTCCCAGGTACTCAAGGGCCGGTGTTCCATCGTCCGTCTCCTTACTGAGCCCAGCAAGGTGGCCGATGCCGTGGTCCGAAATATGCCAGCAGGAGCGCAAATTTAGCCGCCGCAGTTTTTTCAAGCCCCACGAAATGAGCAACAAACCTGTGTTGGTGATGTTACTGCAACCGCCCAGCTCCAGTACCTCGATGTTTTTGAGGTGTTGCGTGATGCGACCGAGGCTGGAATCGGTCACCTGCTTGCACAGCGAAAGATTCAAGATCTTGAGATTGGGCAGGTCGGAAGCGAACGAATGCCCGATGGCAATATCTGTGATATTGTAGCAGCCGCTCAGATTCAACGACTCCAGGTTCGGCACGCCCGTCACGATGTCCTTCAGGGCGCGCCTCACCGACAGGACCTGGACGCGCTTAATGCCACGCTTAACCAGCGATCCGAACAGTGTCGGCGAAGGTCTTCGCAGGTGCAGGCTCGCCTCTACACCACGCCAACAGCTCTTGGTGTACGCGGCGTCACGCCAGACTGTGCAAACTTGCGCCGCCCGCCCTCGATCTTTGACGCTCAATTTGGCAAAGATCATCGTTAGTATTTCCGGGTACAGGTGTCCAATGTGAGTACCCTCTTCTTCGATGGGCTGAATCGGCGGTGTGATTGGACTCTTGGGGCGATTCGCTGCTCGTACTGCATGATGATGGTGAAGGACAGCATGACGCCCAGAATGCACGTGGTGCGAGTGAGCATGATGTGATAGGTGATGCGAAGGAATGGTGTATATGGCTGGTGACGCAGCTGTTTGCTGCAGGTGCGGCTGATGAAGCACTACCGGATAGGGCGCGAACCGGTGATGGTGTGCACCAGCAATCGTGTGTGGCCGGTGCGATATAAACCCGCCCGGGATTTCTGTTAACATGAAGCTGGCTTCCTCCATTTTGGCACTGGTTGCTTAAACTAACGGTCGTGTGTAGTTCACTCAAGTGTTCAGTATGCTTGGCTGCTGTTCGCTTCGCTCCGATTGACTGCTATTAGAGAATGCTGCTTTTGCACTAAAATGTTATCACGTCACGTGACCCTCCGTTTAATGCATCACTATCATTTGCGATCGTATCAAGCTGAGTGTTATCAGGGTTGTACACGGTATTGGAAATAGCCCGTTGACAAGTATGTAATAACACCGTAATTCTCACCACGCTCTTGCGTTGCAATGCGTGCACAGTGAGTAACGTGCGTTTAACGTTGTCGTTTCGTACAATGCGTCGAATGGAAACCGACGTTAGCCGCTACTCAACAATGTATTGGCAAAGGGTTGTGATCGTACGCCGGTTTCGCCGTGTAACAGCGGTACACCGTGAGCCAAAATCATTCAGAACCACCGACACAACACAGGCTGCAAGCAAACGGGGACAATCCACTCCGGCAAGCTGGAGCAAACGTTGCAGCAAACTGTGCCAGTTTGCATACACTAGCACAAAAAGTTTAACACCAACGCATGCTGTTGGTACGCAATCGAACACTGTGCACACATAGGAAAACTGTTTTCTGGCGAGTCCACGGTCGGCGAGCCTCTGCCGCGATGAAAACGTGCTCGAGTTTGGTCTGCTGCGATTGCTTCTCACACCTGCACAACGTATGCACTTCTTTCCAAATCCATGCCGTGGCTGTTTACAATCGTTAATTCGATCGTTTTGGGGTGCCAAACAAAAAAAACGATCGAAGGTTGTGAACGCACAAAAGAACACCGTCCGTTCACACTCTCCCTGCCATTGTTGTAAAATATTCTACCACTATGTGAGAGCTATGACGCGTCTTCTCTCGACGACGTTCTTCAACGGAATAGCGCTGCCAGTGAGCATTTTGTTCGCTTCGGGTCTCGGAATCCGCTGGGCGCACGAAGCTGTTTTACTCGCGAGTGTCGCTTCGGCTTGTCGAACAAACGGATGAACAACATTCGAAAGGGAAAACGTTAGGCGGCGCTCTGGAGTGTGCATCGATGCCGCTGTACTACAATATTCGATAAGATGCCATGTGGGCGGCCGTCAACCATTGAACATCTCATGTAAGCAATTGCTATTCCTATGGAAGAATTTCTTTTGCTATAATTGAGAGCTAAACGCTGAACGTCATTTCTTTATCTTTTCGGTATGAGAAGAAATGTTCCACCTCACTCAGAGCTCATGTTGCTGTCTGCAGGATCTGCAAGTGTTGCTTATAGCACACGTGAAATTGAAAACATTAGATATATTTTATGAAGCTAGTATTCAAATAGTGACATATGTTGTTACTTGCTTCAATCGACATTAATAGTTGTTTGCGATCGGTTATAAACATTGTAGTAGTTGTTGTTCAGAGATTCGCCAGAAGATCGAGTTAAAAAAAAACTAGAGACTTGTGTTGGTAAATTAAATAAATCAACGATATCAGCCCTCTTTTGACGAACTATAAACCATAACATTGCCTTTGTCAAAAGAGTTGCTTTTCGCTTTGAATAAATGTTAGGTTTGCCGGAAGCAACGGCAGAATCTATCAAGTGTATTATTTATAGCTTTAAATATCAGATTGGAGAAATGAATGCTACATTGCATGATATTTATATATATATATATATATATATATATATATATATATATATATATATATATATATATATATATATATATATATATATGTATATATATATATGTATATATATATATATATATATATATATATATATATATATATATATATATATATATATATATATATATGTATGTATATATATATATATATATATATATATATATATATATATATATATATATATATATATATATAAATATATATATATATTTATATATATATATATATATATATATATATATATATATATATATATATATATATATATATATATATATATATATATATATATATATATATATGTATATATATATATATATATATATATATATATATATATATTTATATATATATATATACATATAAATATATATATATATATATATATATATATATATATATATATATATATATATATATACATATATATATATATATATATATATATAAATATATATATATATATATATATATATATATATATATATATATATATATATATATATATACATATATATATATATATATATATATATATATATATATATATATATATATATATATATATATATATATATATATATATATATATATATATATATATTTTATATATATGTATATATATATATATATATATATATATATATATATATATATATATATATATATATATATATATATATATATATATATATATATATATATATATATATATATATATATATATAATATATGTGTGTGTGTGTGTGTGTGTGTGTATGTATGTATATATATATATATATATATATATATATATATATATATATATATATATATATATATATATATATATATATATATATATATATATATATATATATATATATATATATATATATTCTCACGATGTATTTCAAACGGAGCTATGCAGTAATTTGTTGGGAAGTGCAAAAGGTTGGCAAACCATAGTATGCAATTATACTCTCTATCTCTATCTATTTCTTTCTTGTTTTTATCTCTAGTAATATGAGTCTGTGCAAATAATTAAGAAATCAGAATAAAGGTTACACTTTACGGGTTTATTTTGATTCCCTGTTACCTAAGTAACAAACATTAACCTGTAGTGCAATCGCTGAAAGCGAACATGCGCCATCTTTCGTCGTGTAGCAGAACTGTTGTAACGAAAGGAGAAGTATTCGGTTGGTTAGATCGCTGTATTGTATACATTTACAATGGAGTGTAGTGGAATCAATGGTATGAAACAGGAAAGAATACGTATATAATCTATGAATGATGCACGCAACATTTGGTGCTATTTTCGAACAGTTGTATACTTGCGGATTGTAAAGCAATATTACTGTTGTATGTAAAATACACTACACTACAGATAATACTATATTAACTTACTTTTTAAAAATGAATTAAAAATCTTCTATTTTAAAGCTGCTTCTTTTTTATACAAATTTTTAAACTGCAGCGTAAAGTTTCATTGTCTAATATTCTTCTTTATTTTTGTAAAATAAATCCTTTATTGACATTTATCTTCCTATTCTTCACATACTTCTACTAGTTTATTATGTCTCATTTCTATTGGAGTCTACTAGATTATTAATTGTCTGGTTCTTATACAGAATTAATGATCGTTTTTACTGATATATGGTAATATAAAATTTGCTTGGAAAAACTGTAAAATAGAAAATAACCTTGTTAAGGCAGTAGTTGTTTGTGGCAGCTTTATTATATTTTTAAACATACATCAGAAACCAATCCATGCTGTGGAACGAGGGCTTAAATACATTTTTACCAACTTTACTACTTCATTTAAGAATAATACATTCCTTCAAGTATATAATGTTAAAAAAATTTGTTGTTGTATTATATTATATTTGTTAAGTAAATTTGGACATGTAGTACACGAGCTAGCGACGATACGTCTAAAGTTAAAACTTAACGTATAAATTAAACTGCAACTCAAAAAATTATTCTTTAAAACTTTTTCATACTATTTATGTACGATATTCATGGAGTTCACAAACGAAATATCTAATACATTCGCTAGTTGCATGCAGCTATGTTTGCTTCCAAACTTCAAACCCTCATTAATGAATGGTTCATTAATCATTTTTAAGGTAATGTGTTTACAAGCCTGACAAGTTTTCCTTCATTGGCGGTTGTTTTTCGCCGGCGAAGCGATACTGTCAAGGATGCCGCCTATCGATGATTCCCAACTGACTCCTCTTTCACGGAGGGTCATGAGTCATGTGCATTGATGAGCATTGGTCAAACTGTTGCTTTTGATGCTGTGAAGAAGTGTTTGAATCGGCAGTGTATCTTCATTTTGATATCCATTTTCAGTATTCGTCATTCGGGAACTTGGGTTTGTAGTCTATTGTGGCAATAGCTATTATCATGCGCTTTCTTAACCTTCCCTTAGTTTACACAGGTATGCGTGCCAGTGTGCACGTGTGTGTATGCGTCAGTGTGAGTATTGGCTGACTTACTTCGGCTGGCCATGCATACAGCATGGACCAGTTGGCAGAAGTGAGGAGAATTCCACATTTTGTTCCATCCACTTTGCCAACATTTCTTTCCTCGAGCATTTCCTCTCGTGTAGCGAGGGAACCTGTTTCGTTCATTTCATCTTCTTCATCTCATTTCGTGTTTTGAGCGGTTCGTATGTTGCTCGTTTGAGCCTGATGGTCATCCCCTTTGCTTTATTCTTTACCGCCAACGGGCAGGGGCGATCAGAGAAAGGATGATAAAAAAGATCGCCACCTAAACCAGCCTCAAGTAGTGTAGAATCGAATACATTGATATTACTCATCACAATGTGTATAGGAATTTTGTTTTACTAATAATTGCATACTGATCGTATACTAAAAGCAGTAAGATGGTGGCTTGTACAGCTTTTTTCTTAATCGAAGTATAAAAAGCAAGAAATCTGATACGATTTTAAACTCACATTGCTCACTATACTAACTGGTACAAGCTTAAAAGCAGTAGTAAATTGATAGAATATACTCTCTAAAGTGTTTGGTGAAGATCAGTGAAATGAGGGGCTCTTCCAGCGAAAATGGGAAAGGAACGGTGAGCAGATAATGAACGAAAAGAGAAGAACCGATATATAAACGGAATAATGTTTAATGCTATCAGGCATGGGAGCGTGTTTCAGCATAGACTATACGTTGACCTGTCCTGACTTGGGTTGTGTCGGCTCTCCAGAGAGGGCAGCAGTGTTAGATATGCGTAGCGAAGCGGCACATGGACACACAGAGAGTTCAAAGAAGAAATGCCGCTACAACCGAATAGCTTGGGCATGTGTCCATCTTGTCCAGACGGGAGGGGCAATATACATTTGTTCTGCTTACGTACTATGCAGCTGCAAATGCACATCATTGCTTTGATGCAGTTTCCTGTTTATTTATTCCGTTTGTTCGTTATAGATGTCCGACCTGGCCAATATGACCAGATTGACCATAGGATTGCAACTTGGCAGACATAAAAATTCCTGTCTAGATTTAGATAAGAGAACGTACTATAGAAAATAGTAAAATGGACATAAGGAAGAATACGCGCCGTTATGGTCCATAATATATGCAAATAACTACGATTATTTGCAAATCAGTGTGAACTATTCGACGACGTATTCAAATGTGAACATCTACAAGCATTTAATTTTCCAATAACAAACATATTGATTCTCGCTTCTGAACTGCTAATGCTAAGATCAATGCTATAATTTGATAATTTAATAAAAAATTCATTTTTGATTGATTCTGTATTTTGTGGCAAGATTAATAACATGGGTTGATTAATTTTGTCTAATAGATATATATGATGCATGTTTTCGTATAACTTACAAAAATAATGTATCAACAACAACAGTAAACCTGTAAACAGCGGATTTATGTATAAAAATCGGGCACATTTATGTGTAAATTATCAAACATAAACTACCTTTGAGTTTGAGACTGTACATGCTCCAAAACGAGACGTTATGCGAATGATGATATTTATGCTAGAATTCGAAATGATAGGTGCCAACCCTGTATATTAGCAACTCTCTCTGACAAAATTTGGCTGGGGAAAAGAAGAGCAGAGCATAGCTCCGCCCATATAACACTACATTAAAGCATACGCAACATGTTTGGCGTTAAACAATCCTGAATGTAGCATAAGAAAAGAGATCTCTACGCAAACGTCATATACGTTGGGTAGGCGAAAAAGTTCACAACGGATATGGAATAGCAAACATCAATTTTCGAACTTTAATCATACTGGGACGTGGGATCAATTAATGCTATATTTCAAGTGGTACATCGGTATTACTATCGCAAAATAACCGCACATTTTACTGCTTTGATTGCTTTTTAACAATAGTGAATTGATTTTTTCATGTTTGACAGGACGTGTATTAGGAAATTTAGATATCCATCGGTATGAAATGGATGCTTTTTAAATGCACTTAAAGGCATTTACACATTTAAGTGTACTTTAAATAGAAAATGGATTGTACTTTTAAATGAGTTTTTATCAGCACTTTAAAACTGGAAGTGGTGGTTTCAAATATTAGTTTAAATATTTTTTAATCGAGTTGTTTATATTTTAAAAACATACTTCCTAGTTTGATAACATATCAAATTGAGAAGGGTTTACTGATCCCTGCTTCATGAAATTTACGATTAATATTTTTCTCATATTTCAACGGCAATAATTCTGTTGTTATTATTATTTAAAATTTTGCATGGATATTCATGTCACAACATCAATGGTGAGCGAGAGCGTCGGTTTTGTAGAAAAGAGATATATCAACTTCGTGACAAATTGAATGGACACAAGTCCTGAAGAGAAAACAGGGGCACTCTATGCACAAAAATGGTCGATGCTGTTAGGAGGAGAAAAAATTCTCTTCTCTCTGTAGCATTGTCGATGTGCTATGTTACTGGCGCTACATAGTCAGCAGCTAAGATGCTGCGTTCGCTCAGAGTTGATTCGTCAGATCATGAGAAGAGCTCGTTGTTAGCGATGCTGTAGACTTTCGTGACAATTTGTAAACAGCTACCATTGGATTCACATTAGATCGAGAACCGTCCGTCAGTTTTCGAGCGAAGTAAAAAAATACAACGATATTGATCAACTACGTGGTGAGGTAGTCGAGAAGATGAAGTATCACGACAATCTACAAAAATTACCCCGCCGGTGTTGCATTTAAATTGGTTAACTTTCGCAAACGGTTGACACGTTTTACCAGAGAATTGTGCCAGAGAAACGAATATGTGAAACAAAACCAACGTATGCAGAGTAATACGGAAACGAAAATAAGTGAACGAGACAAAGAAATAAGGATGTATGCAGTTGTAAAAATATAATGGTTTTGTCCATTGCTTAGCCTTTCTTGTGTAGGAAAAATAATCGAATCATAAGCGGTTAGTAATGTAGAAGCAATAATGTAAAATGAAATCGCAAAGCCAAAGGACACAATAAAGGTGAACCCAAGAACTCGTTCTACGCAAAGCGTGATAGCATTACGCATCGTCCATAATCTTTTCTTCACATACTTATATTGGCGATCTCGTTGATTGTGACAATAGTTGAATGTCGTGCACGCATAACTTTAAACCACCTAAACTAAAAGGAGGCCAGTGTAGTTGGAAGCAGAACTCGGTGTTTTGTGGTCACTTTCGTCCGGGTTCGATAAGCAATTTGTATAAGTGATCCGATAATTGCATACTTAGTGTTCACGAAAAAATAGCAGATGTGATATAGCTTTCGGGATTAAAAGTGTCTGCTTGGAGGCAGTATGTGGTTAAAGAATGATAAGGCATTGATACGAAGAGAAAGTAAATGATGCGAATGTAATGAATTGTGGATTACAAATATGTGGTGAAAAGAATCCAAAATTTGAGCCGAAGATCAACAATAATGCAACTCTAATCACGGGAACCGTTTGTGTTGTTTATTTAATGCAGGCGCATGAAAAGAAATCATTCTAGCACAAGTGTTAATATGATGCAATCAAAATCTAAATCTATGTCACTTGAGGATAGATTCCAAAGTAAAACATAAACAACGCAAACTTGGTTTTATAACGATACATCTAGTGCTCTGTGTGTATGGCCGGGAACATACCTGGAAGGGGAAGTGCTAAGCATCGCAGTGTACATGTTTGTGTTACAAAATTAAACTAGTGTTGGTGCACTTCTAGTAACTGTAGAAGTGATTTTGCTAGAAGCAAGAAAATAGTGTCAAGTAAATAAAACAGCACATTGAAGGCAAACATAACATCCTCCAGAATAAAAACTACCATGGCATTTGACAGTAGTCGCTGTTGGATTACATTATTGTGCATTGGCACGTTCTACATGAGCGTAAGCAGCAACGTGCTTGGTGTGTCACTGGGGCAAGGACTTCCAACATGGATGTGAGTAAGAAAGCTATAAATGTTTTAAAGAAATTGATGTTAAATTTTGCATAACATATCGTTGCAACGATTCTTTCATTAACATTAAGCAGATAATATCGTCTAAGTTGAGCGATGTGATTGTGTGCTTTATAATTATTACCACATGCTGTTTCATGCGTTACAGAATGCAACTTTTGAAAATTGTGTGATATAAGTCCTCTCATTTTATTGCATAATTGTCGAATACAAAAACAATATACAATATTAAACTTTATTTTAATGCCCGACTGAGTCCCCTCCGTATGAGCAGACATAATTATTTGATTGGATGTAGAAAAAATAACAAAGAAAAAAGAGTTGCGTTTGCATGATCACATACTGGCAAACACATAGCCCATTTCTTTCTGTTATTTGTTCGCTTAAATTGCCGAAACATCATAAACAATCAGCCCGACAACAAAAACTGCTGGCCACTACGAATACAACCTAATTTTCACAAATACGAAACACTCAACTCATGTTTAATAATACCGAACAATGTTGACCATAAAATTGATTCAAAGTTGGAATTATATATTTGAGCTTTTTTCTACTTTTCTAAAATATTAGATTGTATTATTATTCAAACAAAAAAATCTTGCAGCATTAAAAAGGACAATCATTGATATTAAAGATGGTAAAGATTACTTCTGAAACATAAAAGTTCTGTAATGAAAATGAAAATGAAATGTAACGGAAGAAATAAAAGTACTGCAAAATGAATATAGTTCAAATTTATACAATTGTTTTAAATTTAAACTTGTGGAGACAATTTGAAGTAATTTATTTATTTTATTAATATGGAAACACCATAGCCTCACAAGCTAATTGGTGTCGGTGTAGTTGATTATCTACTTAAGATTCATTTAAAAAAGATTTGTTAAATTTATACAAGGTGAGCACAGTTTAGCAAAGATAGCGTGAAAACATCCATGGGCTGTGCTAGATTTGTCAGCTTGAAAATGAGATTGCACATAGATCGTGACGTACGGATGTGTGTATGGTGTATTTGGATAAAAAGTGAGGAGGTGTTACTGGGATGCTATGATGTGTTTCCCTATTAGAGCAAGGACAAAAAGGACAAAGAGAATGCGGAAAGTGATATAAATTGCCTGCCACGTATGGCAACTGTATCGTGGTCCAGGCACGATAAATGAAGTTAATCTATTATACTATG